>NC_051155.1:205915933-206134269 GCF_013339745.2 Dermacentor silvarum
ATATCCTCTGAAAAATGCCTGGCGCAAACATGGTCGGTAGGCATTAGAGTTCGGTCTGCCCTCAGATTTACACGGCGCCACTACTCTAGACGACCGCTGTCGGACGGCACTTTGAATAGAGGCACACGCTCCGCACAAGTTCGGTATCCAGAATTGCACTTCGTGACGAAGCACTTTCTATACCCATTTCAAGCTCTCAGAAGGTCGCCTCCACTTTGGTCGAGGGCCCGTGGCGACAATACACAAGCACAAGATGATGAAAAGCGCGTGAACAAAAAGTGTGCCTTCAAAACAGCACGGCCGCACATGCAAGCACAAAGCGCACAAAGACAGCGAAGCACGCGCCTTCCCGCCGAGGCTGGGACCGCATACCGCAGCGCCCTCTACGACGGCGCCGAACCAGCTGCAACCAAGCCGAACATAATCTGGACGCGAGCGAGCGGCGCTTTCGCGCGCGTTGGGGGGAGAGTGTCAGCACCTCTCCTTATTCTTACACCGTGTTCGGACCAAAGCCAAATTAAAGTGAGGGCGTTATTTTTCATGAGTACGTGATTCCAAAACAGGTTCATGGCAAAAAGTAAAAGTAAAATAAATGCACTCGAAAGTGACCCACGTGTAGAGAAAAGACAAAACCGATGCGTTCAATTAAGTAATGTTGCACTGCCTAATGTTCCGATTTGGCAATCGGGACGTGAGCGAAAAACAAAGGAAAAAGTCAGATCTCAGTGTTGCTTTATTATCGGTGCATTCGTAAGCGCCGTTGAACACTAGCTACCGCTTATAGGACGTGTTCGAATAGGTCCCCTTCTGCAGCCACGCAGTACTGAGCCCGCTTTATCACATCTTCAGTGGCTTTTTTGATGACCGAGGGTGAGATGCTGATGCAGACATCCGTTATCCTTGCCTTGAGCTCATCTGACGTCTTCGTCTCGGTCACGTAAACACGATCTTTTACGTAACCGCACAGAAATAAATCGAGTGGAGAGAGACCAGGTGACCTAGCCGGCCAATGAACAGGCCCGTGCCTTCCAATCCATTGTGTGTGAAAAGTCGCATTCAGCCAGTTTCGTGCTCGGCTGCTGCTGTGTGCTGGCGCCCCATCTTGCTGATACCACAGAAGTGGAAGAAATGATAGCGGGACTTCGCTGCAAAAACCATCCACCGTCCCTTCAAGGATTTCGTCCACGTAACGCTGTCCAGTCACTGTCTGATCAAGAATATGGGCGCAATTATACCGCCGTCGTAAATTACGCACCACACATTGAACGACCACTGGTACTGGTGCCGAGTGCGCTTTACCCAGTGTGGATTGGAGTCACTCCAATAGTGTGCATTGTGCAGATTTACCTGGCCATTTCTACAAAAATTGGCTTCATCTGTCCAGATGACGTTGCTCAGAAAGGTCGGTGATTCATCGGATTTTGTGAGGATCCAATTCGAAAAATCTAGACGATTCTGCAAGTCCCTCGCTTCCAAGCATTGGTGCAGGTTAACGTGGCACGGGTGAAAGGCCGAGTCATTTAAAGTCCTCCAAACTGACGACTTGGAAATTGGTGCCTGGGCGGCCACGTCTCGCACGCTAGCTTGAGGGTTTGAGGCCATAAATGCCAGAACATCCGCGCGTATGTTAGGACTCAAAGATGAAGTCCTCTGCCGCTGTTTCTTGAAGATGCCGGTTTCTCACAGGTTTTCATAATTTCTGATGATTGTCGATGCGTTGGGTCTACCGCCACACTTCCATGACCGATAAATCTTTGCGGCATTTCTTGTGTTGCCATTTGCAGCTCCCAAAGCAAGCATCATGTTCGCCTTCTGCTCATTAGAATAAGACATGGCGACTGGGGCAATACAAAACACATCTTTAAACCTTTGCGCGGATTTCATCGATCAGCTTCTGCGGTGACAAGTTCTGCCCAGAAAAAAAAAGCCACCCATGCACACTATCTATGCTAAGACAACAGCTATCGCAGCTCGTTTCCAACTAAGACCAAACGCGATGTGCTCCTTTGGTGGGGGTAAAGCACAAACTCAGTCACCATTTCTTTTCTTTTTTTTTCGTTTATTTCATTCTGGCTAACTCAGAGGGAGCTTGTTCGAGGGCGCTGCTTTATTATGCGGGTTGGAGCGTCGTCACGTGGTACTTTTTATATGTCGTGGGGTTTCTTTATCACTTGGAAAAAATGAGTACGCAATTAGTACGGCGCTGAAAATACCGCAGTTAGATGCCCCACGTGGCCGAGTCGTGGGGATGTGTCAATGAGGCGTGCCTACAAACGCCTGATTGACACTTTGATAATTAGGACAGTACTTCTCGAGTTAGATAATTAAAATTAATTAATTAAATATCAGAAAAAGATTACTGGCGGCTACTACACTGTACTGGAAACAATACGCACTAGGTATGCTTCGCGTAAAGCCGTTACTCTTTTTTTTTAAATCGTGCTGCGTGATAGCTGGGGCACCCTGTATATGTACATTGCATTACGCGCGTCACGCAATGCATTCCCGGCCGTCACCATGGGTAGACCGCGGGTGCAACGCACGGCAGAAGAGGCTGCCGTACGCGAACGTAAGCGCGAGCGCGATCGTGCCCGTAAGGCCGATCCCGTGTATCAGCAACGGCAGAGCCTCTGACAGTCTACCACAGCGATGACAAGGCAATACTGTGCAAGTGTAGAGTCGTCCGTGAAAGTGTGAGAGTGTGCGTGTAATCAACTGCGACATGATCTAAAATAACGGCTATACAACTTAACGAAATGTGTCTTCATTCAACTTTAAGGTTCAAAAAATGTAATCCGAAACAAGCAATCAAATTACATATGCATCGCATCGGGTCGCTCAGCATTTCTTAGGTACGTTGCGTGGTTGTTGGCTTTGGACTTTGACTTTGATTCAGTTTGCATGGGAGAGAGCTTCGTGTTCAACCATATTTCTTTAGGACAGATGCTTTGATTTATATATATATATATAAATCAAAGCCCATGTCTTAGAAATATGTGTGTGTATACCTCTACCACGTGACCCGCTTCCCACATTTCAAACACGTTTTTTTTTTACCACTTGGACACTTCTAATGCTAACGCATTAAAATTACTGCCAGTACTATGGTATGAAGGCTGCAGATAACGAAGACAAAGAAAGCATAAAGGAAATTTATGCGTTCTTTGTCTTCGTTATCTGCTGGCTTTACATCTTAGCACAGGTTGTAATTTTAATGCGTTAGCATTAGTTCCCCTCCTTAGGAACGGCCAGACGCTACGTCAATACACAAAAGCTCGACGTGTGCAATTCATACTACGCGTGGTTTTGTTTTCAATGAATGGATACCAAATTCCCCGTATATATAAACGAACGCACCACAAAAGTTCGTTATAGGAGAGTTTGGGTATATGAAATAACCTAACATAATGGACTATTTTTAACAAATAAGCGTGTTCGTTATAAACGGGTTCAGCTCATTCTCATCATGGACATGGCCTCACAGTTCAAAGCCAGCAAATATTGAAGGCAAGGAAAGCAGAAAGGAAATTGTTTATTTTGATTGAAATGTAGAAGGGGTCCTTCGGTGCCCCTTTTCTTTAGGTACGCTCGGAAACTAAGTGTACAAAATCTTGATTTGTGCGGTTCACACTACGCGCAGTTTTGTTTTCCATAAGTTAACAAATCAGTATATAACTAATGCACCACAAAATTTCGTTATAGGCGAGTTTGGGTATACTGTATTACCCGATATATCGAACTATTTTTAACACATAAGCATATTCGTTATAAACGGACGGGTTCGACAGTTTCGACCTCATCGTGGTCTAGGTCTCCGAGGTCAAATTGCGCGGCGCTCCGCGTTGGCCTGCTTAAAGGCCGTGGCACGGATGGGCAAGGGCCACTGTGTTCTGGTCGGCGCCGCTGTCCAGCCTGTTTGAAAACGTGGTTTCAAGTACTTCATGCTACCAAATTCATCAAATTATACGAGTTCCTGTACATGGCTCCTGGAGAGCACAAGGAGCAAGAGGGGGCGCGCAGCGGAAGCAGGCGCGAAGCATCGCTGTGCAAGCCTGTGATAACGCTCGCTCTAATATAACTGCGCCATAACTACGTAATTCAATTGCATTAATTGTTCTGCCACGTTCGGAATTCCCGTAGCTAGAGGTGTCATGGTCAAGTTTCATGTTAAAGCGGTGGTTACACTATACCACTCACACCTGCAGCCAGGGGTAGCGACTTTGACGAACTAAGCTGCCTTGGACAAGTATACAGTTCATATCAATACACGCAATGTTTTCTTGTTCTTTGTTTTACTACTCATTTTTTTTACTTCCCGTTTGCTTCCCATTCTCACTTCTTGAGCGAGATGGCGAGTGTTTGCGCAAGGATGAAAACAAGCGAAATGAACACTGCTCGACATGTTCTTGGAGTCTGCCGAATGCCCGGTCATTGTCGCCGTTGCTTCACTCAGGCGCGTGCTGAACTACCGACTTCGGTGATGCCCTCGTCTGCGCCAACTGCTGCGGTCCTTCTTGGGTATTCTGAGTCTTCTGTCATGGCGTAACGAAACAAAAACGTGCATAACACTAGCGTGCCCAAGACGGCGCTGGGCCTACGCGAGTCCAGCAAGCTCTCCGGCGATGGAAAAACCACGACTTCTGCTGCACTTGTGCGTTTCGTTGGTTACATCAACCAACCACGCAAACCGTTAGCGGCTACCCTGCTGAGTCGACGATGGCTCCTTGTCCTTCCAGTAGATGAAGTTCTTATCGATGTACTCCATCAGCTCGGGGAAATCGCCGAAGTCTGCACGGAAGAAGATGTGATGGAAGAAGACAGCTTGGCACCGGTTTCGCAAAAAATTAAAAGTGCAAGTTTTTGGAAGTACCAGGAAACTCGACGTCGCTTTGTTATTGAATTTGAATACGTAAGCGCTACAGATTTCGTCTGCGGGCCATCCTTAATGTGGGGTCGTGACCTTATATGGAAGCTCCATAGGTTACAAAACCATCGACGAATTTACGGTCCTTACTGGGATGATGATGTTTTTAAGACAATGTAGGGTGAGTGGAACGTTTGCATATGAATGAACTGAAAAAACAAATAGTGCAGCTTACGAGGATATGCCTCCGTGTACCTGGACGTCAGCAGCGACAACGGTCGATGCTATACGACACATCACAAACCTATTAATGCGCCCGATCGGCCCCTCACAACTATGAAAAATCAGGAACGCCCGGACACTACGTCATTATTCAAAAGATTGACGTGTGCGGTTCATACTAATGCTCTTGTATGCGGGAACATCCAGAGTGGCTATGTACTTCATGTATTCCCGCTTCGCATTATCACTATTACCGAAACCTGCATTTGCGACATTGAAGAACTGAAACTGCGGCTAGAATTTTACCGCCAAGATAAACCAAACATTGTTAATGGCAATGAAGTGGAAACTTGTAATTATAGAAAAAAAGCATCCTTTCTTTTGAACTGCTTTGTCGATTCAACAGCAGTGAAGCTTCCTTAGCCTCACTGTCTGTCGGCTTTAAAGCGTGGATAGGCACAGTCCATCTCTGGAAAAGCGTTATCCTCTTGTTGCCGAAGCGGTCCGATCATATAGCGCCTTGAACAAAACGGTTCTATCCCAGCGTTGACGTGCGTTCATTGCGAAGCAAGGTGGCTATATGCTTAAGTACCAGTACAATACTGTCGGCATAGGAATACACAACCCGTACATAGAGGGTGTTTCAGCGAACACTTTCAAAAATTGTCAAAGGTTGCCTGTGGCAGATGCACAATTCTAGTGTGATGGTCTACTCGAAGAGGCGGACTATTACTTGAACGAATATTTCAATGACAAGTTGACAATACATAATCTCGAAGTTTAAAAACCTTGGCCATATCGAAACAATTTAGCTGGACTTCGAAAGGCGGACACTTTGAAGAATTCGCATTGAACAGCTTCAATATTAATTCCGAACTTGCGGCAATCCATTACGCCAGTTAGACTTTTACAAACGTGTTTTGCATTAGCCAAAGGTAACTGGAAACGCAACTCCACGGCTAGATTTTTTTAAATTGCAATATGTCATAAGTTTGTGCATAATGTCCACACTCTTCGAGCAGATCAGCTCAAGAACTAGAATTGTGATATCTGCCACAGGCAACCTTTAATATATTTTGAAAGTATTCGCTGAAACACCCTGTATAGTATGCAGCACAGTACTTTAGCAACTGTCCGATTACATTTACAGCCTATACGCAGAATAGTTTCCTATGGCCACGGAATTAGAAGGCAGCTTTTATAAGTAGTACCAAACGTACTCAAGAGGCCAAGTACAGCGTTCAAGGAAAAATCAGCGAAAACAAAGTAAATTAGTCAATCGGCTGGTGATAAACAGTGGGTTATTCCGTGGTGGTAGAGCTGATTTAGCCAACAGCTATGCTTTCTAGCTGGTTAGCTCAGTTGACAGAGCGACTGCCCAAGAAAGGCGCTGGTGCAGGGTTGCATAGCCGGACCAAGAAGTATTTTACTTTAACTGCGAAACTGTGTATGGGTTTTCTCCGTTGTTTCCTGCTGTTTGCAGCTGACTGCAAACATTCGCTTTCATGTAGGAGTAATCAGGACAAAATGTTTGGACGGGCTAGCGCCGGGCAACTTGCCTGTCCATGCCCTGAACATGTCGCGCACGAAGTAGTTGATGAAGCCCGTCTGCGAGCCGGCAATGTTGCACGTGGCGCGGTCAAAGGCCGGCATCGCCACTGGGAGGCCACGTCGCTTCTCCTCATCCGTCTGTAAATGTAAGAACATTTCCATCTGTACAGTCTGTTGTCTATGGACTTCTTGTAGATCACCTTGGTTTTCTCGTCTTTTATTTGTATAAAGTGTATAAGGTGTCAATAAACAAAAGTCGTTAAGAGGAAGCTTTAGCTCGGGGGCTCCTAAATACATGGTAACAAAGAAATCGTTTTCCTCAGCAACCACTTCACCGAATTTGATGAGTATGTTGCATTTAAAATAAATAGTTGTGACATAGCGCCTCAGGAAGCAATTGTTTTATTACGGCAACTGATATTTTTATAAAAATTTATGAAAATTTTCTAAGGGCTGACGAGGGGTCGTGAAAACATGACTTCGTCACTTTGGGTGCAAATAGCTGCAATATTAATGGCGCTAATCAGCATGCATTTAATCATGCGGTCATGTTTTGCTTCGATGGGCGCATGCAGCGACCGAGAAGAGAGTTTGGCAGATGCGTCATAGCACTCAGTTTGTTATAAAGCGATATCAACCGCACCTATATAGTCCCGGCCAGACTTGTAAAAACTTTCTCCTAGAGCATATCAATGGACCTGTCAGGCTAGTTTGTTAACTTATTTACTTGAAAATACCTTACCCAAAGGGCATTAGAGCATAGGAATGGACTTTCGGACTAATTTGTTAATTTATTTATTTAAACAGAAAGTCGCAATTTCGCCCGAAAGGCGAAGCATCGATTGCAATAGAAAATTAGTGGACAGCTATACAAAGTATAGTAGTATTATCTTGTAAACTTTAACGTGTAAACATATGCATATTAACTAAATTAACAAGCATGGTGTCACGCGCGCACAAGCAAACATGAGGCATCTCACTCGATGACCGCAGAAACTGGCTGTCAAAATGCTGGAGTGCAGCGCAGCAACAGCAGCGAATTGAGCTTCGTGCCGGCGCTCGCATCAACGCGATCTTAGCCGCGAAAACCCAGAGAGGGCGGACTCTGCCCCCGCCCCTGATGGCTTTCAAGATACAGCCGCACGGGTGGACGCTCGCGGCGCAAAACGCGCCCCCTTCCCCCCCCCCCCCCCTCCCCTCGGAAGCCTTCCGGGCCGACGAGAACGCGCGGCCACATAAAGAGTGGCCCCTACACCTGTCCCAACGTCCCCCCGGAGACTTCAGGCGCGGCGGGAGCGCGTGGCCGCAGTAAGGCGCGGCCCCTTCACCTCCCTACCCTCCCCCGGAGCGTTGTACGCGAATGGAAGACTGCGCTTCCTTCCCGCTTCCCGCCCTTGTGTGCGCGAGCCGCGATTGCCGGCTCACCGTCACATGCTTTCACTCGCACATACAGCGTATGGCGCACGGCGACGATTTTATCACCGGTGGACTTTGTACGGAACCTCACGGCGACTGGCAACCACGACGACGGCGGCGAAATTTCGTCTAGAGTGTCCATATAATTGCTATCGCAATAATACCTTACCCAAAGGGCATTGAGTGAGTCAATGATCACTAACTCGAAGCGCACGACATCGGATGAATTCAAAGATATACATAGTACACAGCGCTTTTAGAGCGACGACTCGACATCTCGAGTGACGAGAGAGGATGGTAACGGCGTGCGTGCGTGCGTGTGTCGCCCTTTCGAAGAACAAATCCCTTGGGTTCCACTCAAGTATAGAATGTGTGCAAAATAAAGGCGGATAGCTAGCCCCGCTATGTTGGATATGTGTACTGAAGGTAATGAACGTTCTACTCCGACGGCGGCTACGTATGGTGCGGCTGCGCGGCCCCTATTTTGAAAGCGATCTGCGATGAGTACAGAATTCCTAGGTGCGCCGAGGGCTCATAGCTTCGTGCGCGCTATGTTCTCGCCGCGAGAGGCAGCACGAAGGTCAACTTGCTCGTGGCTGCGGCCGGTCTTTTCCCGCCAGCCTTTTGACAGCGAGTGTCCGCGGTCATCGAGTGAGATGTATGTATGGTTCCCTGTGCGCGTGGCACCATGCTTGTTAATTTAGTTAGTAAGCGAATGTTTACGAGTTAACACGGCGGACAAAACTACTATGCTTACTTCGTATAGCTGTCTAATAGTTTGCTATCGCAGTCAATGCTTTGCCCCTCGGCCGATACTGCGACTTCTGTGTAAAAATACTAATTTATCAGTATATGATTTTCTGAACTATCCACAACCGAAACATAACTCCTGCATATCAAAAACGCTGTGGTTATTGCATTAGGCGTTTCCTCATATTATATTGAAATTCTGAAGTTATCAGACTCCCTGCATTTATACGATGCACTGGGTATTGCAAAGTTAAGCCAGGGCCGGTATTTTGTAGCGATGCGTTATGCGTTATTCTATATACTAGTCTTATCATCCACCGCTCACGGCCAACTGATCCCCTTGATAACGTGAGCGGACCGTCGCTCTGACCACTGACCAAGCGCGAAAAGGCATTAGCATAGGAAAGGCATCGCTACAAAATACCGGCCCAGAACGGAGCGGTCACCTGTTCGCAGTATTCTTCGGCGATGCGATGCGCCCACTGGATGCAGAACTCGGTAGGCCTCGCCGGGTTGGACACGTCCGCGCACTTGATGAGCATGCGCTTGATCAGCTGGAGGCTGTCCGGTGAGCGGAGCGATAGGGCCTCGCCGCGCTCTTGCACTGCCTGCGTAAAGGCACAGGGCACCTATCGTCTTTAAGCACACAGCACTGACAACGCAAGGGGTATCTGCATGGGCCATGATGTCGCAGTGGATGGACCGACAACCGGTAAAGTAAGTTATTTTAAATACAGCGGGTGCGAGCGCTTTCGAGAACGCCCCCACCCCCTGCCAAGATGATGAATCGGCAGCCCAAACTGAATCCAAATTTCTTGCATTTTGTTATGGGCTACATGAAATATTGCGTCCGAAAGCATTGCTCTCTCTTCACGTTGAGAACAGCCACAAGCGTTTCAATGCAGTTTTGCACGTTCATGCTTTCGCCGCGCCAGGCTTTTGGCAATGAAACCATCGGTTCACGGACATGCGTCATGATGCGGTTCCGAGCGTCAGGTCTGCTGCTACTTATACTATAATAAGGTGGAACTGCTGAAAAAGGTACTAAAGGTGAGCGCTTTCTGCGAAAAGAAAAAAATAATCGACCATTTTCGTTCACTCCATTTATCCTCGCTTTTATTTCACTGTGCTCCCTCGAAATTTCCTTATCTAATCAGCGCCTTGATGTTACAGGTGTTACAGGTACTGAAAGCACATTACTATCAACGTTAATCAGTTACTTTTATTGAATGAAGTCTGCGTGTATGTGGTGCGTGACTTCATGGCACCACCAGTCAAGACTGATACATGTGTCCTGAAATTCCAATAGAATTTCGCTCCCCCTGTTCCACTTGCCTCTTGCTCGATCGGTTCGCTTTCCTGAAGGGGCTTCTGGAAGGCGTTGAGAAACTTGGACAAATGCTCGAAGTGCTTGGTCATCTCGGTGGCGAGCACCATGTCGATGATAGACGTGCGAGCCGTGCGGTAGACGTCGCGGTCCATGTTCTGGAAGATGTTTACCTTCTCGTCCGACAGCGTCAGCTTGAACGCATATGCTGCGTGGTGACTCTCGAGCACCGATCTGGATGCGTTGTGAACCGGATATTGAGGCCACGTTATTCACCTATACGCGAAAGGAGCTTCATATGTTTTTCACGTGCTGCTGTGTTTTAACAGTTTTCCTGTATATTGTTTCCCTCCCACAATTCTCTATGCAGAGCCTCTAAGAAAATTGGCAAACAAAAAATTGGCCGCATATCTGCTTGCTTCGCTGCAAATGACTTAAAACCCAGTCCAATGTGTATTCTTAATTAAATGAACACTGCGGGTCACGGTTATGTAGATATATTTTGCCTCAAATAGGCCTGAGGTTTCCTTTGCGCTGTATACTGGTGACCTGTATGACCCCGTGCCACCAGAGCTAGTAGCTCGCTTGGTTTTGGCCGGGCGGTTAAATCGAGTGACAGACAGACCGACAGACAAAGTTTTTCGCGTTTAGGTATCCCAAGAAAGACTATCGTCTTGTTCTCTTCGCTGATATTTGCTACCATTGCCGTTCCCCTCAGTCTTCCGCTACAGAATTTGTTCCTTCATTACCTGCTTTTGTGTAGGAGATCTCTAGGCCCAACATCTTTGCTAAGCCTACCACACTACCTATCGACTTATCTCGCCTAAGAAAAGGTCGCACTATACTCGCTCACGAGTACACCGACTCGCTCCACATTCATTTCACAGGAGTGAGATAGAGTGAGCGACGAAGGCATGCGAGATGACGTGAGTATGAACTGGTGTGAGTGCCGCTTAACGTACGATGAAAGTAATTAGCGACGGTGAGCTTGAGCAGACGTGCATGTGAACGTGGGTGACTATCTGCGAGTGTATACACATACGTCCACATATATGTTGACTTATGTATGTGAGTGAGAGCCGATGAGTGATGTGAATGAATCGATTATGAATGTGAGCGAGTGTTTGTGAGTATGAGAGGGCGAGAGTATAAGAATGTGAGTGGGTACCAACGAGTGTGAGTGCATGAGTGTGAGTGACTCCACTTCATATGCCGCCCAATGCACCAAATTAAACAGCAATTGTCAAACAAGTGGGCAGAGCACCCCGTTTATGTGTTATAGCCATCGTCCCGCCTGACACGTATTGCACCACATGCGCTGCGCAGGTGATTAGGGCGGTGCAGCAGCGGTTGAGAATGGTGCGACAAACACGAAAAATATAGTATTTTGGCATAGCGTTATATATAACCGCTACCACTTGCCCCCCCCCCCCCCCCCAATACGCATGCGCTGTCGGCAACAGGCGGAATCGGGGTAACCGTATAAAAGCATAACTGTAACGCTACGCTAAAATACTCTAATATCACCCCGAGTTGCCCGACATAAATGGTTCGTTGTCGAATAGAAAATAAGGTCCTCTAGCCGCATCTGCACACGCACCGGTCGTTGTACAGTACGGCCAGCTCGTGGTTCGAGTTGCAGAGAAATGGGCTTGACTTTTCCGGGATGGTCGACGTCGTGAAACACAGCCGAGATGAGGCAGATGGCCTCGTCCAGCGGGTCGAATATGTCCTGCGATCAGCATGGTCGACACTCGGGCAATGAACACCAGTTCCTTACCCCGAAATCCTACCAAAATATAGATATGCATTTTTTTTTTCTTGACTTTGATCAGTGCGTTAGATGGACTAAGGGTTGGCTACACAACAAATAAAACTAACAACGGAGCAAATAAAACTAACTTGCGAATTTCGTGTATTACAATTGTGTGCAAGTTTGCTAGTGCATCTTTATTCTTCTCATAAATTGCTCGTTCGAGAGAAAGAAATCCCTCTTGTTTTAATCCCTCCTGCGCACCTTCTTTCGAAGCCTGAGCAGGAAATACGCCGTAGCTTGCATTACGTCGGCTGCGTGCGTGGAGTTGTGGTACGGGTTGTCCTGGTAGTGCGACTCGATGAGCTGCAACCAGTTCCGGATGGTGGCGTCGTCGCATTCGATGCTGGTGGGTACGTTCATCTTGGCGAACAGGGACAGGCCTAGCCAGATGAGTGGCCTGTGATACAGAATGGGTCAAAGCGCGACGCTGGGGATCCATTTTCTCCTCAAGCCTATTCTAAAACAACAGGCAAAGCGCTATTCCTTTTGCAGACGAAGTTCACGAAAACCACTACAAAATATAGGCGCTGTAGTTGCGCCACTGTAGCCACACCAAACAGTGGGACTGGTTCCGCGGAGCGCGAGAAGATACAAACCTGCCATGTTAGTCCAGCAGCAGACGGCGTTGCGCTGCTGAGCTCGAGCGCGCAGGTTCGATCCAGGCCGCCGCTGCCACATTTTGTACTCGTTAACAAATTTTTTTTAAAACTGCCCGTAACACGTAGCGCAATTCTACTTCTTGAGCTGGATCACTGTGAAAGACGGACATTATTTGCACAAGAAATCAAAATGCATACTCAACAAATTACCAAATATTCGCTTATTAACGTTTAAACTAATTGCTTTACGGCGCATCTTGCAGTTTCGAATTGTAGCCGCGGTGAGCTCGCAAGTCCTATCCATTTGGAACGAATTCTGAGGATAACACGTTTCGAGATATCCGTTCGAAATATCGAACGACGAAATACACTGATACTCCAGTAATTTTAAATGCGAAGCATTTCTTGGTTAACGTTTGCTACTTTTACAGTATGTCTATCTATCTATCTATCTATCTATCTATCTATCTATCTATCTATCTATCTATCTATCTATCTATCTATCTATCTATCTATCTATCTATCTATCTATCTACTAGCCGCCTACGTCTTTGTGCTCTCATGGTCGTTTCATAACTTGGTATTTACCAAAATTGGCATACTATGACAAGAGTATATGACGAACATAAAAAAGCGGGCACATCCCACGCCCTGTGGGATGTGCCGTTCCAAATGGATAGGACTTGCGAGCTCACCGCGGCTACAATTCGAAACTGCAAGATGTGCCGTAAAGCAATTAGTTAAAACCCATTTCAGTGGCTTTTTAGTGTCAATCGTTTTCGCTGAGTCATTGCCATTTTTGCTGACTCATGCTCATGATTATAACTTCTACCAGTATCCTTTAGTGCTTGCTTCCCTTAGTACCCACGTCAGAACCCATTTCAGTGTTTTTGGAGTGCTATACTTTTTTCGCTGAGTCATTGTGATTTTTGCTGTCATGCTCATGACTATGACTTCTACCATCGTACTTTAGTGTTCCCTTCACTTAGTACCCACGTCCGAACCCATTCCAGTGGTTTTTGAGTGTTAATATTTTTTCGCTGAGTCATTGTCATTTTTTGCTGAGTCATGCTGATGACTATTATTTGTCCTACATATGTTATTATTATTATTATTATTATTATTATTATTATTATTATTATTATTATTATTATTATTATTATTATTATTATTATTATTATTATTGTGATGGCCTACATGACATGCGTGTCATGTAGGTCATGAAACAGCCACCTATGTCCTGGTGCTGGTTATGCTGGTACCAGCATAAAAATGCTGGTAATCATAGCCATGAGCATGACTCAACAAAAATGACAATGACTCAGCGAAAAAAGATTAACACTCAAAAACCAATAGAATGGGTTCGGACGTGGTCCTATAAGTGAAGGAAAAGGCTAAAGGTTGATGGTCGAAGTCATAGTCATGAGCATGACTATGGCTTTCGCCTTAAGGTCTCTTAGATGTAGCTAAAGAGACTCCTGAGGACTCATGACATGAATGTGATGACATGCGTGTTATGTAGGTTATGAAAGAGCCGTCTACGTCTTGGTGCTCTCATGGTTGTTTCGTTAACTTGGTAGGCTCCCCGCACACGTACTGGTTCGCATAACATCGATTCCCACAGGGCGTGATATCTGCCGGCTTTTTTTTTTTTTTTACTTCAAGTTTTCAGTGCATAAAAGGACGTTCTGTTAAAACAGGTTGCGGCAACAACAGTACGTTTTTACAAGTTTGCGGCGCGCTCATCTCAAAACCCGTGACATATACTGAAACTGTAGTTTCAATAATCTTTCCAAATGAATGTGCTTTGTAATATCACAGGCTTCAATACCTAAATGGCAATATCTGCGCTAAAATAATAGGTTAAAACGTTTATGAATGAATATTTGTCAATTAAACAAGTGTGCATTCTGATTTCTCGTGCATGTAATGTGCGCCCCTTCGAGTAATTCAGCTCAATGAGTAGATTTGCGTTATAGGTATACCACACGCGATGTTTAAATATCCTGCTAATTACGTTGAAAAAAATTACCCGGTATATAAGCTATCGCGTTCCTTCCAGTTTGATCTACTTGCGTGCACGCACCTGCGTCCGGTAAGGGACTCCAGCTCGATTATGTCGAACTCCCACTTGACGTCTCCTTCCAGCAGGTCCTTGATCCTGGACGGCGCCGCGACCAGACTGGGCAGCATCCCGGTCATCCCGGCGTGCACGGTGGACGCCTTCACCACGTTCACTGCGTCCGCCGACGCCCGGGTCGCACGCCACGCACATAAGGACTTGGCCCGGTTACGCGAACGATGGGCGCTCGGCTCGTCCTATATGGACGCAGTAGCAGCACAATACCTTTCATCAGCGCCGTCTCGTGAGACAGTCGCCGGACGCCCGTTGGTTTCTGGCCCGTCTGCGAGCGAGAAGCGGCGGCGCCGTGCTGTGCGTCAAAATAGCTAAACCTGCTCTGCGCTCACTCTGTCCCAGGTTCAGACTGTCGTCTCACAGGAAACCGATTCCCCACTGCTCGCCCCTAGCGGCTCCCGAAAGAGTGTTCGTTTCATCACTCTAACCTCCCTGATATGAGCACGGCCTATCGGAACGGCGAGCGAGATGCACAGTGAGGCGCGTTTGCGGCGGCCTGTCTATATACAGTCGAACCTCGATATAACGAAGTTGTGTTTGCAGCGAAAAACTTCGTTATATCGCAAATTTCTCCAATTTGAGGTTTCGTTAATTCAATGGAACTAAGATCGGGAAATAAAAATTTGTTACATCGCGAATTTTGTTAAATCGGTCGAGGTTTGCTATATCGAGGTTTGACTATACAAACTCGACATTCAACCTCGATATAACGAACGTCGATTTGCTAAATTCGCGATGTAACGAATTATTTTTATTTCCCGATCTTAGTTCCATTGAATTAACAAAATCTTAAATTCAAGAAATTTGCGATATAACGAAGTTTGCGATATAACGAAGCAGCATCATTGTACACAGCGATTCATATCAAACGCCCAGCAATAAGCAATGTTTATGTTGAACCCGACTGGTCTTCAACAGAATGAAACATCAACACCTTCCTTTCGGGCGCACAGCAGTCATCTTTCTACCCAAATTCACTCACAATAGACGAGTTGCAACACCTACAAGGCAGCTTTCCTGTACTACGAAATTTTATTTACAGTGTCTGCGCTGCGCGCCAGAAGCAGCTCGCGACATCGTCATTCAAGCGGAAACAATGGAACCTAAAGCGCGCAAAAACGTCCATGGAGGGGCTACAAATGGATTCAGCCCCAGTAAGCAGGCTTCTCCGGAAGCCAAACATGTGCCAGCAGAAGCTACCTTGCGCCTAATATTTGAAGGAAAGCTGCCTTGTAGGTTTTACAATTCGTCTACTACCATATGGGTGACACGCAAAGCATTTAAAACGTTACTCTTACCGACTGAAATATAACGTGCATTTGGTTATTATAGTCTACGACGACGTCTTCTTTTATTGCGATAGCAATTATATGGACACTTCAACCGGATTTCTGCCGTCGCCGTCGCCGTGAGGTTCCGTATAGATAAAATCGTCGCCGAGCGCCGTATGCCCGAGCGGAAGCGTGCGGGGGACGCGCGCTATCACGGAGAGCGAACGCACGGCGGAAAGCAAACGCGACCGTCGCGCGAAAGGCCGTGGGGGTATGGGAGGGAGGGAGGGAGGCGGGGCGACGCTGCGCTCCGGCACCAAAGTCCTATCTTGCAACTGGGCGCACGGGGAACTTCCCACTCAATCTCCCACGCGCAAGCAAGGAAGCGGGAAGCCAGCGCCAGAGGGAGCGGGGGGGGGGGGGGGGAGGGGGGGCGCTCTTTTACTCTGCCAACAACCGCGCTCGTCGCTCGTCCGCACCGTCTCTTATCTCCACACGGCTCTGACCTTTGTATGCGCTGTGCAGTCGACGCTCAGTTTCCGTTGAAGCGATAGACCGCACGTACCTTCGCCCGCTGCGGTGTATGCGCTTGCTGCCAGCGTTTTTGACAGCCGTTGTCTGCAGTCAATCAGTGTGATCTATTCATGTTTGCTTGTGCGCGCTCACACCCCGCTTGTTCATTCAGTTAGTAATAAGTCGGGCCACATTTTCAAACGCACGCTGCACATGCAATGCTGCCCGGATCGGCAGTGCAGCGCTACAGGTGTGTCCCTTCGCACGCGCTGCCCACGGGAAGCGCTTCTCATCAACACCACCGTTTCACACGCGCCTTGTCGTGGTCATCGAACGTCTCTCTTCATGTCGGTCTACTTACGCCGCAGCACACCTGCTTACTTAATCAGCTCATGTTTACTACAATTCATATTGCTACCAAAGCCGCTACTCTAACTTCGTATGACATTGCTGTGTTGCTATCGCATTCATTGCTTCGCCCTTAGGGCGAAACTGTGACATTTTTTCAAATAATTTCTTCATTTTTTCTCATTTTGCTTTAGTAAGGGGTCCGTGACAATGAAGAAGGTAAAATTGCTTTAGAGCCAAGTACCAACGAAGAGGGGCAAAGCTCAGCCTTATGTTCAGGTAACTTCAATTTATAGCGACGGAAAAACTTTAGCTTAGGCTGTCATGGCACGCTATGGCGGCACGACTGACATAGATCGCACAGACATGACCAGTTCACTGAACTAAATCGGGCAGTTCAGGGCGGCAGTGAACGCGCACATAAATGTACAAAGCAGATGGAAGTTGCGTTGACCAAGTCACGAGGCCAAGACAATGCAGAGTTTTAGCCAAGTCGGAATTACCGTATGGAAAATAGCATTACCGTACGGTAAATCTTACCATACGGCAAAACGAAGCAGGTACACAAGGCAGACGATTACCATATTACTGTACGGATGATAGCAAAACGCTACACGGCTAAAACTCTTTATCAACATGTAGCAAACATGGCGGACTTCACTGTGTCATGCGAGTCATGCAACCGTTGCTGTGCGCGCGCCTGTGCGTCAACGCTTATGCAAGTTGCACGAAACATTCGTTGGAAGTGCTCCCAACCGTTGCTTTTGCTAATGTAATTACCACGACAGTGGCGAGCACTTAAGCATATTAGTATGCCATTTTGAAGATTATTATTGTAGTGCAGGGACGAATTGAAATAATAAACGAGAGAGAGCGCTATTCCGGGAGGAACTGGTATTTATAAATTTCTGCAAAGACATGTGACGTGCATTCTTGCATCACCTACCAAGAACGTGCATTGAAGGAGTGCTCGCACAATCTGAACACATCGCCTCTAAATCACTTTAGCCGTTATGCGCCATCTAGGTCGGCAACAACCAAGGCATATATGGAGAACGACTTTGAGGAGTGAACAACGTACTCCAGTGAGTCCCGCGACAAGGTCGGAGGTCATTTGGTCCTCGGTCTTTTCCTGTCCAGCGGCCAGCTGCGGGTTGTAGAGGTCGGTGGAGCGCAGAATGTCGAGGACACCCTCCAGGGCTTGCGCCACGGGAGGTGGACTGTTTTCTTGCGTCGCCATCAGCAGTTTGACGACCTGTCAGCCACAAGTAAGGCGGTTAAGACCAGTAACGACTTGCACAGCAAGAAAATGCGCATCTACGCTGGGTGTGTGACATACCTTTTATCGTCTTAGCTCTACAAATGCGGGAAGTGAATGAATAAACCTTCACTTCAAGAAAGAGAACGGGCTCTCGGCCACTGTTTGGGATTAGGTGGGAAAGGGGTTATGGATTGTTCGGTGAAGTGCATCTTCATCTCGGTCTCTGCTGTTCCGGCCTAGCGGACCCTTGTAATACTTCATATAGGTGCATGTTCAATTCGGTCGCTCTCAGATGGGCCAATTGAGCTCTCTTACATCACCCGAAATAGGCCGCTTTGACTGCCGCATGTGATGATGGCTTTCTGTGCTTCAGGGCTAGATTGCATCAGATTTGCTAGGATTTGCGAAGTGTTGGATGTCGGATCTCCCTTATGACAAAGCTGTACAGCTCCAAATGGGGTGGTGTAAATCTGCTCCGCATGACTCTTGAAAATGTGCTTATCGGGTACAAGTGATGAAAGTAGTTGCTTGTCTGTCTTGGAGCCATTTGTCGAGTACGCGCCGTGCGTATGCAGCGTTGACCATGATTAAAGTGCATAGAGAGAATACTCGTGCCAAGTGATACCTGTAGGTGACAACTTGACTTTATGCTTGAAGTTCTTTGGAGTTTTGGCTTCGATTCTGTGGGAGAACACAGTTTCTGTTTGAAGTGAGGTGTCGTTTCGCCTACGGCGTCTGGCAACGGCACGGGTAACATGGCGTCAGGTTACTTGGGGGAGGCGGTGAGCAGACCAGACGCTTCCGAGGAGAACAGCCACGCTCGTGGAGCCTCTGCCACGCAGTCACGTAAATCAGCATTATTAATAGTTAAACGGTTTGCGGTGACCATATAATTTCCTCTACAAGTCCTTGAGCAAAACGCAAAAATAGGCAGACCCCATAGTTCTCGTTTCAATTTTCTTACGATTTACTAGTGTTCATAAGCACTAGATTAAAAAAAAAAGAACAGCGACGCCTTTGTTCTCTGGGACAAAACAAGTTTAAAACAAGACGTGGGGCTATTACTATTGCACCCAAGAGCGCTTACGGGCAAAGAAGTACGTGCTCAATAAAGAGGTTGCCAAGCAACAAAGATGGAGTAGTTCATTCTGAAAACAAACTCAGAAATGTGGACGTTCAGCGTGCACAATATTTCAATTATTTTCTTTCAACATCATGCAATGTTTTATACAGCTCTTAAGTGCGGGGGAGGGTGGGGAGGGTCGAAAAATTGTACATTCGTAAAGCAAAAGACATGCTGCAGGGGTGTCGGCCGCGTGCCTATGGCAAATGCAGCTTTACTGTAAGCCTGACAATCATTGCCAGCGGCTTTTATTCGACTTTGTACGAGAAATTTCTTCAAACTATGCATTGGGTACTCACCTTTGTGACAGGGGCTTCGATTACCATTGCGTGGTACTTTGCAAATGACTGTCTCCGGCTCAATACCACTGCAGAAGAACATTAACAGTGTTAGTTATTCATGTAAGGATGTAATTATTTTACTATTTAAGATATGTTAGACAAAGAATATCATTGTTCAAATTTTGTCGAAATGTTAGTTGTGCTACGGCTCACGCGAATCGGTGATAACTTTATCGAAAACAAGGGAACCGCAAAATAGTTTTTGAAACAGGGCGATTTCTCAAAAAGCAAGCTTTTCAAAAACTGGACGGTGGTAAATAAATCTGAATGACACAGCGAATGTGCCCTTCGCCGTTCTTTTTCACCGTCCTCTTTTTACGCTGCTTGACTGAGGGGCCACTGTAATTGCGTTCTCATGCGATACGAACCAAGTGTTCATTTTTGCATCTACTTAGTACTTGCAAAGAAAGTGCGCTTACTCCTTCCGATTTTGCCCTTTGACGTTGAATAAGAATTGCGTTTCCTTTAAGGCAAAGTATTTCCTCTCTTTGCCTTAAGATGTTTAACAAAATACATTTACGTTCCACAGACCAGCGCCGGCTTCCAATTTCTTCAGTTGTGTCGTTGGTTTAATTTCTACCGCGTGTAGCCGACGTTTTCACAAGGGGACTTGTCTGCAGATTGCTCCTTGTTGAACAACTTGGTTCATATGTATTGAAAAGATTAATGAGCGCGAAATGAAAACGAAGACCGAGATGTAAACGCTTAGTCAGGACATGCAGACGTTCACTTCTGTCTATTTTATTTTGAACACTCCACCCTCATTTGTACATTGTCGACCTGATAAAACAACTTCAAAACATAACTTCACTCATATACTTCACATTGTGATAAGATGAGACTATCTTTGCTCCGCTTTATCCGAATGAAGGTAACATTTGTCTTTGTCTCCATCCTCGGCCATCTCTTTGTTCGACAACTCTTTATCACTCTAAAACCTTCCTGTGAACCATGCCTCTCGCTTGGATTAAGACTGAGTCACGTGTCAGAAGAAGTACCGGCGAAGCCCGAGCGCACGTAACTACGCATGCTAAACGACTTTCCGACCAAACTAAGCAGCAGCAATCACTAAACTTGGCATCGCACTTACGTAATCATCGCGATGCGGGCCTGTCACCTAGTCTCAGCTAAACCTTTACGAGCGTAACAGACACGCGGAGAGCTCACCGGCCTCGGGAGGGAAAGGTTTTTCCATGAGAAAAGGGCTTTCCTTGATGTACACCACGTGGTCCAGCTTCCTGCGCGCAAACGACAAAAGAAGAAGACCCGGTCGATGTGGGTCGGGCGAGACAACCGGTAAGCGACTGCCGAAATGTTATGATTACCCCGGCGTAGCGTTGTTGTCCACGGCCGCGATCTTGCTCCAGACAGGCACGCACTCGCCGGTCTTTCGGCGATTGAAGAGAGTGCCCTCCCAAGCGCGCCCTTTGTCCAGCTGATCGATGATGTTTGCGGCCACGTCTTCCTTCAGCGAATCGGTGCGGTGCAGTTCCTGGGCGTCCTCGCCCAACATCTCCTCCACCGAGTAGCCCACCAGTTTCTCGGCCGCGCGGTTCATGAACTGCGCACGCGCGTGAGCGAATGCAATTTAGTGTTCGTCTCATTCGAGTCTAGACTCTGGAAGTGTGATTGTCATCCTTATGGAAAGACGTCTGAAGCAGCTGTGATAGACGTGAAAGGAACACAAAAAGCGGTGACTCCCAAGAAATTTGGGGGGGAGCAAGTAGCCCCATTCTTCCTTTTTGCAATCGCGCGCCCACTTGCTGGCTGTGTCAATGTCTGTCGCTGTTTATATCGCGAAACTGTCTACGGCACGTGATGTAGGTTTAAACACGCGTCATTCAAATGAAGGGATCGCCTAGCTTCTACTCACTCTATTTGTTATATGTTCTATTTATTAATCTCACACATACAAGCCCCCCCCCCCCCCCCAAAAAAAAAAAAGAAATTATACCTTGCGTACTTTGCTCATGTGGGTGAAAACAAAAACTACAACAAAAAATGCAGAAAGAAGAAACCAAACGACATGACACGTGCGTCATGATTTGGCAAGCACATGGTTGCGCAGATATATAAAGAACACCACACGCAATGACGACTACACAGGCCTGGCGCACAGTAAAACCTTAAAATGAAGTCGAGGAGCTGACGCAAGCTCGTCTAATCTGGATGAACCACGGAGAAAACAGAACTTTATATTTCAGCGCCCCCATGGTTCAAAATATTATGAACAAGGCGTCCGTCGTGTGGGGGCCGAAACCTCAAGTTTTTATTCATTTCTTCACCTTAATTAGTCGGCGACATTTCTGTCATATAAAATATATGGCAAATGACAGAATACACGCGGTAAGGGACTTAAGATTGGCGTTTTTGCACCCAGCCTCTGCCAGGAAATCGAGCCACTAAGCCGTGGCAGGGTTAGCGCATGGTTAGCATTGCTGCTTTTTCGCCTTGGCGATCATTTGGGAAATAAGAGGAGGTGGCTTTCCACAAAGCCCACCTGTATTTCATGCGCAGGCCCAGTGACGATGACACCGTCCCGTACGTAGTGCAGCGCAGAAAACAGTGCCTCGGAGGTCATTAGCTTCCACAAGTGCATGAGGTCGTTGTGCTCAATCTGGATGATCTCGTTGAGGCACACGATGGGCGAGGCCGTCTCCAGCATCCACTGCGGTCGGGACCAATAGCCGCCACCATTGCTTTATGTGCAGGTCGTAATTTGCGCGCGCTGAGACTGTACCGTAACGTGTATAAGCACGGAGTTTCATTAGACACATATATCGGGTGTTTCAGCGAACACTTTCAAAAATCTTTAACGGTTGCCTGCGGCAGATAGCACAACTCTAGTTCATGAGCTGGTCTGCTCGAAGAGGCGGACATTACTTGCACAAAAAAATTGAAATGCATAATCGACTAATTCACGAAAATTCACTAATAAAAGTTTTTAACTAATTACCTTATGGCCCAGATTGCAATTTACAAATTCTAGCCGTGGAGTTCGAAAGGCGGATCCACTTGGAACGAATTCTCAGGATGGCACCAGTTTCGATATATTAATTCCCGAACTTTGCGGAGAAATGCATTGGCGTTCCGGTTACTTTTGTGCTTCGGTGCATAAAACGACGCCTTGTTAAGGAAGTAACTGGACGCCTCATCATATGACACACTTTAAGGGGGGGGGGGGGGGGGGGGGAAGAACTTCCACAGTGGTGCGCTACCACGGGGCTGGCACGTACACACAGATGGAACCTACGCGGATCTCACTATGCTGCACACTGTCACCGCTCTGTACTAAAAACACTTTAATAGCAATTAAGCGCACAGCTATATCATCGCGAATAATTTACTCGGTGTGTCAAAAGCTGGCTACATACTTGACCGTAGCTGACGCGCACACTTTGCGTGTCGGCTCTTGCGCTTCAAAGAGAATCGCAATGAATAGCGACCAACTAGCCTGTCTCGCCATCTTGCTGCAAAGCTCTATGCCACGGCGCATGCGCACATGACTCCAGTGTTCATGACTGCGTTTTGTGCAGTGCAATAACACTAATGAAGTATCGTTGTGCTATATCGGGGGTGTTTATAAAGTATGTGCGTAAGGTGCCGATGAATATATCGAGGGTGCATATCAACAAAACCCTCGCCTATAGATTTCGGTAGCAAGAATGGAAGACTCGCTCTGAACAAGAACATGTTGCAGTGATCACGGGAGTTACCCTGGTGTAGCCAGCCCTGAGCAGCGGGACGATAGCTGCCTCCTGCTTATCAGCCAACCTGAAGCAAAAGACAGAGAAGAAAGCCCGCTCAAATCATAAAATGTTCTTCGCCAACATGCGCGACTCTGCCATCTATTAAAAAATAAATGTTAGTTGAACAGCATTCATTAGGCTAATCTGGTGCGAGCTGATTCGGACCACCGAGAGTATCATAACTAATATAAAATAAGGTTTGCAGAATGGCTATGAAATGAATACCAACATTACTTACCCTTTCTTTACGACTGCGACAATGCAGGAGTACTGGCTCCATTTGTAGCCGCCCAACGTCCTGCAGAAAATAAAGTGCCGACACAAAATAAGAACTTGGGTATACATTGTATACCGCGTTCAAATGAGATGCTTGACGCTTTGATCGACGTTATCCGGCCTATCGTTAGCTCGCACGCCTCGTCACAGGTCCCGTGATGATTCCATCGAATGTCACTGTGCTACACCTAGGGTGGCCCGCACTATGCGATTCATCCGTGTGGAAATCAACCCACGGTTAAAAGGGTTCATTTTATGTCACTATACGAACGCTCCCGCACAGTATGTTGCCGAGCGAAAAAACAGTGACACTGACACGTAACTCCATAGTTGCAACTCTACTGATGTGCTGAAGTTTACTGTCACTTGTGCGATAATATGTAGACTTACCAGCAGTCATACGCTTCTTCACATTCACTACACGTATACAGAACCACGAGCTCGGAAATGCGCGAATTCTTTTATGGCATTGCTTAATTACTATATTTGCGGTACTAAGTCGAACAGAGCGCCGAGGGACGACGAGTCCTTATAGGAATTAAGGCGTATGTCTTGGAGGTTGCCTAACCTCACCAAACAGGAAAAAAATAATGCCAATAAAATAGCAATCGCCGTAAGAACGGTAAGAGGGGGTGTCCAGTAAGCCTTTAAAATGATTCAGTTTATTCTTGTCTTTCTGGTCAACTCATCCAGCAAGCTATAAGGCCCTGCAGAAAGTCTGATCAGTTCCTTATGAAGTTTGGTTCGAATCGTGGTAGAACGCAAACAGCGCGAAAGAAACGAAGACATGAGACATGAGAACGCACACGGAGCAGCAGGTATACAAGTATGATGCAAACAGCGTCTTCGGTTCTTTTGCTCTGATAACGCGCTTTGCACGGCTGTGACACAGGCGCGTGATAACCTGCACAGGAGGATGGGGTCGATGGTGTTCTTGCTCCGCGCGTCGATGAAGACCAGGTGCGGGCGGCCGTTGAGGAAGTTCTCGACGGCCTCCTCCGTGGTCATGCTCAGGCTACACACGTAGTGCATCTTCTCGACTGCCCACCTGAGCGCGGTGTACTGCGCGTCTTCTTTGGTAAACACGAACATCACCTGCAATGGGGCCGGACACCGGTGCTCCATGGGCACTCAGAGCATCAGGGAAAAAAAACTCACTGCCTCTGAATTGCGGTCATATAAGTTTGTGTAGAAGGCTATGCGTTATACCGATAGGGCTAAATATGAAATCTCCAGACGATTTACAAAAGAGGACAGTGGACCAACTGTGCGTTGCTCCCAGCTGTTTTGCCACAAATATCGATATATTCGATCGTTTGTTCATGACTGACTGTTTAATTGATTAGCGTATAATCGAGGCTCAAATCGGTAAGGCACCGGAAACGTTCAGATATGGTCCTCATTTTGGCATCTACTAAAACAACCTGTGGTACGGTATTTAATTTCTGGAAGAATGTAAATGAAGAAAGTTTCATTGTCACTGAATTTTCAGAACGGCTTGCCGAATACCTAAAAAACAATTTCTTGTAAAGAGACACGTTTTTGTTGCTTCAGATTGTCATTATACGTGTCTTCATTACTGCTCATTCACTTAACACGTGCGTCTAGTATAGTTTCGTCGTAGGCTACATTCTACTAGCTTCCACATCATTTTCGGGCTCCTAAAAATTCTTTAACGAACCGCCTAACTATATTATTGTAAATGCCAGGGACAGATCAGGCCACAAGATTCGCAATTAGTCCTGTGTTGTCGCATCAGATCCTTCGTCGGTTCCAAGAGATCCCACGACAGTTATGTACTGCCCGGGAACCGTTTCTGTAAATCTACACTACGTACAAAGTCAACATCTTGAACAAAAATATACCACCTTTCATTTTATATCTTTAAGCCTGTGACAGCGAAGTTAAGCTCAGGAAGAGGCGGAAATTACCACCATTACAAATCGCGAAGTCCATGCGGGTAGCGAATAAAAAAGAATCCCTAATGAACTTTTCATTGACTCACTTTGAGGAGCATGTTGCAATCGTGAAGTTGAAACCAAGCGGCAGTAAAGTCATTTCCGCTTAGAACAAATCCTGAGCCCAACTTTCGAGATCTCCGTCGTTAAGATGTGCTACGAAATATAGTATTAACACTTCAATAAACAGTTTCCAACAACTGCCCCTCTAACAGGTTGGGACGATCATAACTGGAACGCCAAGGAATTTCGCAACAATAGGGTGCTAAATGTAATGGTGCGTAGGGGCGCAGCGCCACCACATCTTCGTGGCGTCACGCTCTGAACGGCAACGCAAGATGATGATACGACGAAAGTGATTGGTGCGGTCTTTCCTCTATTTCAAAGCAGCGCATCCCAGTGCCGAACTTTGCAGATGCTTTCAAGAAAAGGCGTCACGGCACTGTCTTTGACTGAACGCAGCGTATAGCTCACAGCTAGGGAGATCAGGAATCTTTCGTACAAGGCTGACTTGTTAAGGTGCTTGATTAGAATTTTTCGAGACATTCGTATGTAATCCATTACCAAATTTCCTAGTTCTATGTAGTCAGTCTGGCTTCAATAATACATGCAGAGTCGTTACTAGACATGGCCACCCTCTTGAGGGCAAGCCCTCACGGGGGTAAGGGTGAGGGGAGGATCGGCTTCACAAAATTGGTGAGAGAGGGCAAGGGAGCGCGGACGTTGTGAGGTGAGGGCGAGGGAGGGTTATACGGAGACAATGTGAAGCTAAACGAGGAAGACGCTATTCATATTGCTGAGGTGCAGAGAAGTCACTTAGGTCGTATGCGTGATGGGTTTGAGGTCCCAAGTTTTGAAACGCACTGGCTTCTCGGAGTTATCTGAAGCTTCTCGAGCCCAGATGTACGTCGAAGCCCACTTGCAATTGACCGAAGCCACAAATGGCTGTTGACGTTAGCTGTAGATAAACTTATTAGTGAGCGGGAGCTGTAGCAGCAACGAAAGTGAAAACAGTGATGGCGACATTTTGAAGTCACGCCGACGTTTATTGCTTTTCAGCTGATTACCAGAGTTCAGCAAACTCCTTTATTCGAAATAATCATTCCGGAATTCGCCTTTTCTTGCTCTGATTAGAGAGACCACAACTTGGTTTGTGGCTTTTCAGGAAATTGATATAGCGCTTGTTGATCTAGTCAAGACAACATCAAAGAAGAGAGAAAAAAAAAAAAAAACATGACGTTAATAGAGCCAAAGCTCTAGTACAACCAAAACCGACTTGTATTATGCTTCGGCTGGCGCATGGCAACGGTGGTCGAGGTACATTATTTACAGTAAGCATGCAATCTTAGTGTTCTTGCTCAACCTCTATAACGAAGTGATGTTGCACTGACTCTCTCGAATAAGCGCAATATAGGTAGTTATGCCAGCTGGTATAGTTGTATTAATGTTTAATCACAAATTAGAACAAGCTCTTTCGTTTCAAAACCCAGGAACTATATAGGTAAAACGTTTTGCAATAAACACACGTCGCTAGCGATTAATTAGGGATACACCCGGATGCGCCTCAACCAATTTTACAAAATGAAAGACTGAAGCATGCTCGATCTCCTACTGCACATCGCATGGTTGAAATTTCAGTTGTATAAGAAATGGATATTTCAGGGTAATATTGAGACATACAGCAAATGTATATATTGTGAGACGTCGGCCGATGCGATGCCTTTATTTCCGAGCAGCCGCCCGAGTCAGAGACGAAGCACCACACGAGACAAAAGATGATGATGAGTCGTATGTACAAATGACGACGACGATGTGCACAAATAGCGCTCACACAAGACGATGAGCGGTATGTCGTAGTCGTATTCATTAGATATTATTACCAATTCAAATATCTATAGTTCTTGAATGAGCGAATCAAACTTCGCGAGCTGGTGGTTTTTCACAGTCGCCTGACCAGCCTGACAATTAAGATATATATGCCTGTTTGAGTTTACCTCACCCATGCATGCGTTCATTGAACCTCGTTAAGTTGCATTTGGATTATGCCTGAATCCGCAAGCAGAAGTGGAAAGCGCAGGCTGCAAGAGATTGAGAGTTCTTGTAGTTGATCTGCATGGTATTTTTACTCGAATTCCAAAACTTCCGAGCGCTTACATTATTCGCAGATCTGAATGGCTGAAAATCTTATATTGAGCAAGGTTTAACGAAGCTGTAGCAATGGTGCCGCAAAATTATGAACCACGATTAAACTGGCGAACTCTCTAATCCGGTCCATATTCGATCGCTTCTGTCATTTTTTAAGTTTTTTATCGTACCTTTGACGGTATATATAGTAGTACTGTATAAAACTAGTGGTTAGCAGATTCTCGCAGAATAACACATTCGACTCACGGGCAACAAGCGTGTTTTGGACTCACCATGTTTTCATGAGTGTGCTTTAAGCATGTTATCCCAATCATACTATAAGTAATGCTGATCAATACAATATCTGTATTGGTGTACGTAGTACACTATATGTTTATTCGCCAGTGCGGCTGGCGGTGAAACGTGACTGGTCAGTGTGTCACAAGTTCTTCGACTTAAAACTAATTCTTCTTCTTCTTTCTGGGGTTTTACGAGCCAAAACCAGCTCTGATTATGAGGCACGCCGTAGTGGAGGGCTCCGGATTAATTTTGACCACCTGGGGTTCTTTAACGTGCACTACAACGCAAGCACCAGGGCGTTTTTGCTAAGCAGCTCAGCCTGGCGTTTGCTGAAATACCCGGCTATGCCTCAACTCTCACGTTAAAGAAGTGCACTTTCTGCTAGTAACAAAAGGAAACCGAAAAAAAAAAAAATAGGCAGCAGGTGCGGTGGCATTGCGGACGGCTTAATCCAGCAATGCACTGCAGGCAGTCATATTTGCAAACTAAGCTCACAGGAACAAGTAAATGATTTAATTGAAATTGTAGCAAACCGAAGGTAAGAGAAATATGGTTTCGACGTGATGGTGAGGGCGAGAGGGTGTGGGTGTTGTGAGGGTGTTGTGAGGTGAGGATCGATGTGATGGTGGACAAATTTTTCAACGTGAGTCGGAGGTGAAACCGTGACTCGCGTCGTAATGGTGAGAAGAAAACCAAAAATGAGGGCAGTTTCCCACTTCTGGCCGTTACCTATTTACACTACACCTTAATCTGCTCCAACCTAACTGCGACGTCAGCTGCACACCTGACAAACGTTGCACCCGACAGCCAGTGGGCTAGGCCTTCCGGCTCCCGGCGGCTGTCAGCAGAGTCGACACTGCGGACGGCGCGCCATGGCGGAAAGTTTTCCGCTAGCATAGCTGTCCTTTCAATAACACAGTTCGTGTAAAACTAATAATCGTTGCGTAATGACGTTTGTTTGTCTGTCTCCTGCTGCACTGCTGTTGTACAGAAATGTCAAAGGCGAGGTATACCGCGCTTGCGACACAAAATGCACAAGGCCTAAGCATTTGCTGGCAGAGTATGAAACCCTCGCTGTGATCTCCGTATATCACTTGGGCAGCTATTCTGCTTCCAGCTGCCGCAGCAGTGGCTAAAAATTGAGTTTGTACTATGCGTCAAAACATTTATTCGTGCTGACGGCATGTCAACTGTCTTTAAGCACGCAGAGACACCGCTCCTCGTTAGTATAGTGGTCAGTATCCCCGCCTGTCACGCGGGAGACCGGGGTTCGATTCCCCGACGGGGAGGTTTTTTTGCGTTTTTTTTTTCTGTTTCTTTTTATTGATTTTATTCGTAATTATATATTTTGTTTTCTTTTTTCAAGGCTAATTTCTCGGTTTCACTGTGAATTACAGCGCACACCAAAACAAGGACAGGAAATGAGAAGCGCTCCTATCTAGGATGCGCGGGAAGCGGTGGGCTCGGCTATACAGTTGGCACATAGTCACACGCCGGGTATCAGGATTCGGTTGTATAATTTTTTTTTTTTTTTTTAGGCGAAAGTCTGTTTTGAGGTGACTTTGAAAAAGTGGAGCCAAAATTCGGTAAAATATACTTGCAAAATATCGATAACTCAATAAGATCATTACAAACCCCATATCATTATATATTAATCGATAGGTAATTTCACAAGGAATATAAATAACGATAAGTGATAGTGATAGTCGTTAAATTAATTACGAAAATGATCATGACAAAGCGGGAAAATGGGTAAGAAGCCCCACCACAGTTGCAAAGAATCGAGAATTAATTATCGTAATGGGTGCATGTATGGTTTTGATAGTAAGGATAATGATAGTAGAATACTGTAATGACTCAATAATGACCCGTGACTTATCAAAGAATGACAATGACTCAGCGAAAAAATATTAACACTCAAAAACCCACTGGAATGGGTTCGGATGTGGGCACTAAGTGAAAGAAACACTAAAGGATGCATGATTGTAGAAGTCATAGTCATGAGCATGACTCAGTAAAAATTACAAGGTCTCCGTGAAAAAATATTAACGCTCAAATACCAGTGGAATGGGTTCGGACGCGGTTACTTATTATAAGTGAAGGAAGCACTAAAGGATGGTAGTAGAAGTCATAATCATGAGCATGACTCAAGAAAAATGACAATGACTCAGCGAAAAAAGAATAATGCTCAAAAACTAATGGAATGAGTTCGGGTGTGGTACTAAGTGAAGCAAAAGGCTAAAGGTTGATGGCTATAAGTCACAGACATGAGCATGACTAAGCCTTTCGCCTTAAGATCTCTGCTACGACATGCTGAGTCATGCGGTGGTGTACGTGACGAGGACGGAGAATGCGCGCTCACCCTGACGGTTGGTACCGCGAAGTACATGGAGCCGTACTTGAGCGCGACGGTTCCTTCCTGCGAGACGTGGTAACAGGTTTGGGTAAGAACACGACTATGAGGCTCTATTGACAAGTGTTTTACCCCATGAAGCTTATAATTATAATCATTTAAAAGTTTCATGCGTCGTGTCGCAGCTTGACACTACTAATCGCTGCAGCCATAAAGCGACGACAAAGAACTTGATTTTGAGGTTTATTTTGGTTCGTTTACAAAGGAAGACAGACCATGGAGAGCAGGGCTAAAAGTGCTTTTCACACCTGATTAAGGCCTGCCCTCCCTAAACAATAAAAAATCAAACATTTGCAGTTCATAAGCACGTATCGTTTACAATAGTAATATGCGAGCACATACAGGTATGTTAAAGATAACTGCACATTATCAAGAAAACACAAAATACAAATCGTAAATGTCAGTAGTGCATGCGCAGAGAAAGGTGTCACCAGCACAAACTGAAACATCTTATGTTGTTAGGAGACAATGAATAGAATGTTTTTTTTTCTTTTCTTTTTTTTTTTTTTGTCTCGCGCGCGTGCATGCAAGCGAACCACTCTCACATGCCAGGTATACTGTAGAATAGATATTCAAACAGTTGTGTATTTCGTAAGCAAGCATTTACAAACCGTAATCAGTACGAGCTCTATGGATCCGGTATAGTGAATGTTTCTGAAGCTGTTTGTGTGTATATGAATGTATCTTTCTTTAAAGTCGCGTTTCTCATATCTAATAATGTTTTTTTTTTAATGAACGGCTTCCTTTTTTTTTACAGAGCTGATAAATGGTCAGCAAATTAAACTGACCGAATGACGATTAACTATTATGGATATTATGTACATTCATAATTGCTCTATAACTGCTTTTTTCTACAGTATTACCTTTCTTAGCTTAGTCGATAAACAGTAGAGCTCCGCACAAGCAAACAGCAATACATGTGCGAATGAATAACGACAAAATAAAGCTGTAACCTTACAGTCACTGGTGATGTATTTTGCGCCCTCACTGTTCCAATTTCCATATTGGGCGCTTACTTGAAAACAACATACTATAGGATGTCTACCAAATCTTCGCGTGCATTTAGTGCGCTCCGACTTTCTGAGCAGTCGCACTCACCCCTATGACGAGGCGTTTGAGGGCGGCTTTGTACTTCTCGTCGGCTTCCTGGAGCGTAATTGCTTGTTGCGGCGGCGCCATATTGTAGCTGCAAATAAGAAGAGAATTAACAATTACAGCGTTAACTATAGAGCTCACCCTATCGCGCACTGATCCCTGTTGGTTTCCTCTGTTACACATCCAGTGTCTGTCCAGCACTGCGTGGCCTTTCGTTTGTCGCGTCTAGTTAATCCAGCTGTATACGGTGTCGCAATATTGCTACAAGGTGCTACCCGATCGGCACGAGTCGGCAACTGCCAGAAGAAGCGCGGCTCGTTCATGCATTGACTGCTGTCGGAGCACATGCTTATTCGCTGTCGTTCTTTTATGTAGTTTTTGAATAAGACGGCGCAAGCCCGCTCTTCGAAGAAGGTGGGCCAAAAGAACACAAACTTACGTGGATCAGCGCCGGCGACCGTTGCGGCTGCTCGTTCTTCTTCTTCTGCTTCTTCGTCGCGCTCCGCACGGTCACGTGCCGAAACGCCACGCGAGAGCGCGAGGGCTCGTGGTGGTACTTGATGGCCGCGGTGCTAGTGAAAGTTAACATGTCGCAAATCGCTTCAGGAAAGAGTTTAAACAATGACCCTTTTCTACTGTACTGCCACCGTCACATCAGAGAATTAAAGCCCGTGTACAAAAGTAAGGCAGGCGGTTCCGCTTAATATAGCCAAACGCTCAGCTGAGTATATATAAACTATATATAAGTACGTGCACTTAGAGAAATGAACGCGAGTTGAAAAATATACTCTTACGAACTCACAGTTACACTGGCTGTATTGTTAGGTGCACCGTGTAGTCCTCCTTTAAACCCCCCCATATATATATATATATATATATATATATATATATATATATACAGGGTGTTTCAGCGAACACTTTCAAAAATTCTTAAAGGTTGCCTGTGGCAGACAGCACAATTCTAGTTCATGAGCTGGTCTACTCGAGAAGGCCGACATTACTTGCACAAAAATTTTAAATGCGTAATCAACTAATAATAAAAATTCACTAATTATGTTTTTAACTAATTACCTGATGGCCCATATTCCAATTTACAAATTGTAGCCGTGGAGTTCGCAAGGCGGATCCACTTGGAACGAATTCTCGGGATGACACCAGTTTTGAGATATTAATTCGCGAACTTTGCGGAGAAATGCATTGGCGTTCCAGTTAGTTTCTTAACAAAACGTCGCTTTATGCATTGAAGCACGAAATGAACTGGGACGCCGATGCATTTCTCCGCAAAGTTCGTGGATTAATATCTTGAAACTGCTGTCATCCCGAGAACTCGTTCCAAGTGGATCCGCCTTGCGAAATCCACGGCTACAATTTGTAAATTGCAATGTGGGCCATCAGGTAATTAGTTAAAAACATAATTAGTGAATTTTTGTTATTAGTTGATTACGCATTTAAAATTTTTGTGCAAGTAATGTCGGCCTCTTTGGGTAGACCAGCTCATTAACTAGAATTGGGCTATCTGCCGCAGGCGACCTTAAATAAATTTTGAAACTAATTAACTATATATATATATATATATATATATATATATATATATATAGTCCTCCTACAGTCTACCTTACAGTCCTCTTTGAGGGAGACAGCTGGCCAGCAAATCCGTGATAACAGACGGAGAAGGCGATATTTAATGAAGTGCGATGACGGATACAGAGCCAAGTGGTGGCGTTGCAACCCCGAGATGTGTGCGCACTTCAAGCGACGCCCATCTGAAGCAGTGAACGTAATTGCATGGTCAGAGTATTTCTACAGACCATCTTCGCGGCGATCCTCTGGGCGCCACCATGTTTGATCACGTGGTGACGCGTCCATGCCTCAGCTCAGCTGCTTCCGTTGCCTCCGGAGTACTCTGTATATAGCGAGCGACAATAAATGTTTTTCGCCCACTCACTCCACGGTGTTTACAAGGGATGTGCATGACGCCCCGGTGCGGCTCCGCAAACCTCCCTACCCTCCCCCCGGAGCCTTGCGGAGTCTTGCGGCCCTAGGCTGGCATCGCGGCCCCCTATGCGGCCCGGCGGGCGAGCGCGGTCTTTCGGGCGGCGCGGAGTAACACGCGCCGCCCGCCCTCCCTCCGGAGCGTTGCGCGCGACTGGAAGACGGCGCGCTTCCTTCCCGCTTCCCGCCCTTGCGTACGCGAGATTAAGTCGCGATCGCCGGCTCACCCTCGCACGCTTTCACTCGCACATAGCGCATACGGCGCGCGGCGACGATTTCATCGCCCGTGGACTTGGAACCTCACGGCGACGCCAACGACAGAAATGCGCCTGGAGCGTCCATATAATTGCTATCGCAATAAAGAAAATTAAATTATGGGGTTTTACGTGCCAAAACCAGTTCTGATTATGAGGCACGCCGTAGTGGGGGACTCCGGAAATTTGGACCACCTGGGGTTCTTTAACGTGCACCTAAATCTAAGTACACGGGTGTTTTTGGCATTTCGCCCCCATCGAAATGCGGCCGCCGTGGTCGGGATTCGATCCCGCGACCGCTATCGCAATAAAAGCGCGAGAACGCAGGCAGTATACATTGACTGCTTCTAGTGCGTCTGGCATAGGCGGTCAACCTAAACAGTTCATCGGGTCACTCAGCCTCACATGACAGGACATAATGATGATGATGGTGATGATCCTCTATCATGGCTTGTACCCAGTAAGGAGATATGCCAAGAATCGAACGGCAGTGAGTAGCTAAAGAAAATGCTTATTTGAAAATGAGAAACGAAAAGTAAAAGATAAAAACAAGATTTTGGAATAACTAGACTATAGTATGCCAGCGAGCAGAACGTTATCACGTTGCCACATTGACAAAATGAAGAAGAAGACGACGACGGTAAGAATAGGAGTCAAGAATTTTCACCATGCATATATATCTTGTTTATAGAGTTGTTCAATGTGTGCCGGTTCAGCTATACTATAATTAAGCCAGTTGTCGCCAACACTCTTTTTACTTATTCTGCTTTTTTTTTCTTGTCGTAAATTAATGGACTATATACGTGGCGCAAATTTTACATTGAAGGCATTTGACAGTGAAGGCATATACGTATGTGAACTGCTAAACAAATGGCAAATAAGCTAACGCTGAACAAGTCGCGCGAGCGCGGGCATAAAGCCTCCCCGCCACTTCTTTCCACAAGAAGTCACCACAATGTGTAACTCTACGAAATAAATTTTACGCCGCTACTGAGCGTCATGCCAAGAATATTATTCTCATCTGTATCTGTGTGGATATTTGCTGCTCACTGTAATGGACATAGGCTCGGTCATACCTGCTATTACGTTCCAGGAGCCCACAGTAATATATACATTGAATTACAGACCTCATCCGTATATATGTCATAAACTTCATGGAATGCCTCGTTCATCTCAATACATTTATCGTGTAAACGCAGCTTGCCAGCAGCTTAATTCTCACCTGTTTCGTCCTCAATGCCGCCCACAAGGGGGGGCGTTCATACGCCGTGAAGCGGCACATGCAGACTTCTTTAGCCCTTATGGCATTCTTTCTTGATTAATGTTCATTAACATTACCTATTGGTTAATTAGTCTTATTTTATGTTATCCTATTCTCATTAGAATGGTTACTGTTAGCTTTACGCATTGTGTGTTTTTTTTTGTTATTTCCGTTATTTTTTAATTGTGTTCACGTTTAACATTTCACGTTCGCTTAGTGTACTAAACATTTCCTGAATGTACGTGCGCATTGAGTAATCGCCTTCGTTGTATTTGTAATAATTATTCATTTTCTGAATATTTTATTCTGCTTAGTTGACATTCTTTATTACTGTATTGCGCTAGTGTATTTTTGAACAGATCTGACCAGTAAAACCGCTGCCATGAACGTGGGCCCTCAGTCACTTTCAAGTGGTTTGCAACCGCTTTTCGTCTGAGGGACCCCCAACTACTGTTGAAAAAATAAAGAAATTGATTGATTAATTGATTGATTAATTGAATGATTGATTGATTGATTGATTGATTCTATTGTTTTCTTCATTGTTTTGCAGACACGAAATTTCAGCTTTGAGGACTCGTTTTATTTTTCTTATTTATTCAGAATCCATCAACTGCCTTTCCTAACGGGGACAGACTGCGAGCATGGGCTGCTGCACGTCGAAGTATACTTCTACCAACAAGCCCAGCATACAAACCATGGCAAGTGCCTCTTTTGTAAGTGCGACAAGAACCTCATATACGCGCTCGTACAAAACGGCGGCACTTTTCTTTCTGCAGACATGAACATGTTCACAGGTCGACCTGCAATTACTATTGAGAGCATTTCAAACATCTATGGATTTTTGGTACATTTTTTTATTTGTTGTCTTTCAACTGAAAGTCTAAAGGACGATCTATGCCTTTTTTTTTTTTTTTGGAAGTAGAGTACGCCGTTAAGAAACAAATATAGATCAAGAAATAAATCAACAAGAACCAGTGCGCAATACAGAGGGATTGAAACGTGAACGCGGAATCGAGATGCTGATTGGTTAAAAACCAATGCGACAGCTATCATTCGTGACTGATAGTTCCTGCCTCCAATACTATATACCTTGTGCCCTTCAACTCTAAGTCGCGATTTCTTATCACGTTTTTCTTACTCACTGAATTCTTGCTGAGAACTAATCACTTGCGAAGAATTTTGGTCCCACCGGCACTATAATTACTTTCCTTTTTTTTTTATTCTTTCCAGACTATACATACAATAGCGCTGATGACATGCCTGCTTATCATCCTCAAAAGTGACGACGCAGCAGTTCACCTGAAGCTAAATGCCATAGATTGCACGTCAACAGGTAAATCTGTAGGATCAGTGCACCGACAGGCCATTGATATATCAGTGGAATGTTTGTTTGTCTTTTCCAGAAATTTTCATAGTCGCTGTGTCCGGAATGATGATCACCTGCATAAGCATCCTCACGGACCTCTTCCTTCTCGTCGGAATTGAAGATGTAAGTAGACCTCCAACCGACGAACGCTGTAAAGGTTAGTTAACACGCATCAGAAACAGAGTGGGATCTTTAAAAATAGCCTGTTACAGATGCCATCATTCTATAGTCTTTATGCTGGATTGTTTGGAGAGGCGGGCATTATTTGCACAAGAAATCAAAGCATATACTCAACAAATTAACAAAAAATCACTATTTAACTTTTTAATTAATTATTTTACGGGACATATTGTAATTTACGAATTGCAGCTGGTGAGTTTGCCAGGCGTATCCAATTAGAATGTATTTCCAGAATGACAACAGTTTGGAGATATGCGCCATTAAAGTCGCCGTAAAAATGCACTGTTGTTCCACTTACTTTTTTTAACAAAACGCTATTTTGTGCATTGAAGCAAGAAACTAAATAGAACGTTCACGTATTTCGTCCCACACTTTCGAAAATCATATCTCGAAACTGATGTCATCCTGGAAATTCATTGAAAGAGGAGACGTCTTGCAAACTCACCGGCCACAATTCGTAAATTACAATATGTGCAGTAATTTATTAAGAAGTTAATTAACAAATTTTCGGCAATTAGTTGAATGTGTTTCAATTTCTCGTGCTAGTAACGTCCGCCTCTTCGAATACTCCAGATCAGGGACAATAATTATGCTATCTGCCATAAGCGATTTTTTTTAAAAAATCCGTAGAACTTAGAAATGATCAACCCGTATTTGTCCATCTCACTTTTATACGATACTGATTTCTATTGGGCCGACGGTCAACCAACCAGTCAACCAACCACCCATGAGTCACGTGTGTGCATATAATGTTCGCTTCGCTTTCACACAAACGAAAGAGTACAAGTAGGGTGCTTGCTTCCCAACACCTCGCGTCGCGAATCAGATGGTTGTCAGTGACGTAGCAGGGAATTTGTTTAGGAGGGAGGGGAGTATTTAATTTGGGGGGTGTTTTCCGCTGCACTCTAGATTTGAAATTCCCTCAGCGTTTATTCCGCGTCAGAGGCGCGGCAGCCACGTCGTGGCGTATACATAAAAGGCATTGTTGTCGTTTCGCTGCTGGCGCCGCCGTGCTGTTCTCGATGCGACGGTGTACGCGCAGCCCACACGGCCATCGGCCGAGCGCATACGCTTCCCCCGCGCAGCGATCACGTGGCCGTGTGTGTTGGAGGTCGCATGATATGCTGCATGTGCCAGGGCGAGCATGTGCCAGGGCGAGCATGCGAGGACAGTCCGAATGGGATGGTGGCTTGCCCACGCCGGAAGTCACGTGAATGAGCCCGAGCTGCCCGACGGCCACGCTAGAGGAGGAGAACGCACGTCTCCTCCTCTATAGTCGGGTACAACTTTAGAAGGCAGCAGCATTTGCCCCCTCAAAGGCGGATACGAGCCTCCACCAATGGTCGCGCACTAAAGTCTTGCGTCATGAGCCGGACGGCCGGTCTCCCCGCCGACGGAGAACATGGCAGCCTGCGCTTCAAGCCGGGGCGAGTCGCGTCAGCGGGGCTATTTCTTTAGTCGCGGAGGAAATCGGCTGCTGCGCTTCGGTCATCTGGGCGGGGCCTCTCCTGTCTTCTTAAGTTGTACCCGACTATAGTCTGGCCGCGCGGCCGAGCGCATCTGCTGCGATGCAAGGGCGAGTCGTGATGGCTGGTGGCTTCATGTGCTCCTAGTATTGCAGATCACGCAATCTGAGTATTGGAGATGTTGCAAAATTTAAATGGTGAAGTGAGCGGCTGCGCGAAATGTCCGCTTTGGGACAAGCACGAGCTGCCTGCTCCGGCGCTCATCACACCAGCGTTGTGGCAGCCGATGCTCGCGGTCGTAGAGTGAAATCTGTTCACGTCTTTCGGCGCCCGACACCACTGTTGTTTAGTTGCGAAGCAAATGTTTACAGTCCTTTATCTAGATCTAGAACTACGAAACTTACTTCGTGTAATTTATTGTCTAATAATATTTTTGTAATAATTTGTAATAATTTAATATCGTATTATTGTGAACGAGTTTCGGTTTTGGTTTCCGGGCGCCGAGTTGGACAGTGATGTCACTGTCCAGGAAGCTTGGTCACGTGGTCCCACAAAGCTGTGACGCACGCACTGCTGCATCGTCTGCTCTCGTACACAAGTTCTGTACCAGCGCAGGCAAACAAAACTACGCCCACAGTTGTCATGGCTAGCTGCGGCAGCTCCGATTCCGACTCTACGTCTGCGTCCGATGCGGCTCGAACATAGATCTATGCTCGAGGCTCTCTATGCTTGCCCGGGGTTGCGGGTCACCGCTCATTGTACGTCACTCTAATGTGGTATGACGTCACTAAAATTTTCGTTACGCTTCCAACACACCGACGGTGTACGTCGATCGGTGTCAATCGCGAAAGAGCATTTAGGCACTCTTTGGAAGCGAATTAAAATTTATTTTAAACGTTTGCTGTGTCCAACACTTCATGTTGAGTGTTTTGCATACAGAGTTTCGTATACAGTGGGCTTTTTATAGCCTCATCACTTGGTGTCTCGACCCCTTTAATGCAACTAGCACCAGTTACGTATAAAATGCAAAATTGGCACCTTTGTTTACCGTGGTTAGAGTGTTGTTTAACAGCTGTACGTTTCGGTACTAGTCTTGAGAAGGGCACTAGAATTAAGATCGGAAATAATAGCGCCACGTCTCGGTAGCCAATGCGGACACGCGCAGGCAGAGCTGACGCTGTATTTGATATGCGATTTTCAGGAGGGGTTGCACAAAATTGCAGATGTTTGTCTTAACCTTCTTAATGCGAAACCTACCGGACTTTCCTCACCGTGGCTGTTGGGTGCTGCAGTCTTGCCAATAGCCCACACTTTAAAAACGAAAAAGAAAATTTTAATTACGTTCCCGATGGTGGGATCGAACCTCGGTCACCCCTCCAGCACAGCAGCCTGAGCTCTAACCATTAGGCCATTTGCACTAACACTTTCCATTTTATTTATTGCATGAAAACATAAGTAATGTCTAGTGAACATTTACATTGCATTTAGACAAATACACGAAAAACAAATGCAAACGAACCCATGCCACACAGTCCCATGAAAGGTTAAAAATAGGGCAAACAAACGCAATGCGATAGCCACTCGATCAGGAAAGGAACCGAAGGTTTTGACCACACTATACGTACTTGTGCCAGCATCTTCTCACACTATACTTCTATCGTACCACCGCTAACTAGTTATTTGAGATGATCGCCGCGTATACGTAACATTGCCTATAGCATGGGTGCGCGAGACACATGCGCGCGCGACAGTTTACTGCAAGGACGCTAAAATGAAATGGACGAATTTAAAGCATTTGATTAACCACTTCCGAAAGCTTCGCTACACACAGATTCCTAAATGTGCGTTGGACCTGCATGTTTTTTTTTCTTTTTGTCTTCATTGCACGTTGGTATAAACTGTTCACCAGCACATTACGTAAGTCAGTTAAGCCAACACTCGTTTCTTGGTGGCATTATTACTATACGATCAAAAACGTAACGTGTTACGATCTTGTCGCACTAGTGCCACTTAAACATTTGGCGGAATCTGCAGCTTGTTTACTGCGCAGAACTGCCGGGTGGCGATGCGCCTGTTCACTTGGTGGAACAGCTTCTGCATATCACTCAAATGTATGCTGGTAATTGGCGCTCTCACCTGGAAGGTCACCAGGGAAAATGTGAGTTATGACGTTCTTGTTCTCCATAATATGTCATTTACATATGCGCCAATTGCTCCGAGATTTAGCCTCATTACTGCTTATACCTTCCGGCTTTTATTTCAGTTCACAGTGATTATCCGCTGGCTGTTACTAATAATTGTCGCCCTGATGATTAAGGTAAGTATACATGCCTGCAACAAAACAAACTGGCGTAATATTTCTGCGTAAGCATACATGCTTTCAGAAATATTACGCGAGTCGATAAACCATACCATCAGTGGCGTAGCCAGATAAGTTGTTCGAGGGGGGGGGGGGGGGGGGGGGCTCACGTTTCAGCGCGGCCGCCGCCTTATATAATTTGTCGAGGCATCAAATACATGAATAATAACTGCATTGCCATTGTCAATACCATTGTATATATTAGAAGCTACAAACAAATTATCGAACGCTACGCACTGTCAAGTAAAATATGCATTTTTTCATAAAAGAATATAGTCTTATGTCCCCAAAATTGGGGCTGAAATAACTGATATCAATGTTTCCGCGTTTTTTTTTTCGTCTATTTATTAAGTACAGAAAAATCACACGAACTTTAGAACTATATCAGTTCGAAACCAGCAAAGCAGTGCATGCAGCTGATATGAAAAAATAATCTGGCGTGGTGTGAGCGCGCACAAACATGAATAGATCACACTGAATGACTGCAGCCAACGACTGTCAAAACGCTGGCAGCGGGCGAAGGTACGTGCGGTCTATCGCTTCAACGGAAACTGAGCGGCGAATGCGCATCAAGGTCAGAGCCGTGTGGAGATAAGAGACGGTGCGGTCGAACGAACGACGAGCGCGGTTGTTGGCAGCGTATAAGTGCGCCCCCCCCCCCCCCCCGCTCCTTCCGGCGCTGGCTTCCCGCTTCCTTGCTTGCGCGTGGGAGAGATAAGAGACTGTGCGGACGAGCGACGAGCGCGGTTGTTGGCAGAGAAGTGCCCCCCCCCCCCCCCCTGCTCCCTTCGGCGCTGGCTTTCCGCTTCCTTGCTTGCGCGTGGGAGATTGAGTGCGTTCGCTCTCCGTGATAGCGCGCGTCCCCGCACGCTGCCTCTGGGGCATACGGCGCGCGGCGAAGATTTTATCTATACGGAACCTCACGGCGACGCCGACGGCGACGCCGACGGCAGAAATCCGGTTGAAGTGTCCATATAATTGCTATCGCAATAAAAAAATCTGGCAAGTTTGCACTCGGTCGCGCAAAGCTTAGGCACAGCGAAGCTTATTGGCTGCTACTGCTGGTATGGACTTGGTTGCTGCTAGGTCTTAACTTGGTTTAACTTAACTACGCATGTAGGAAGGTATTCTCGAGCGATCATTTTTGGAGGTATCTTCCCTTTCACGACATTTCGCGTGAGTAGCGCTGGACGCGTGGGCGCCTACGACCGACAGCGCTCCTGGCATGCCACAAACGCAGGCAGGCTAACCAAGTTTAGTACATTGTCAAGAACGCTGTCGCTTGCCGACGCCGAACGCGTTGGCGACATTTCGCGTGACTAACGCTGGACGCGTCGGCGCCAACGAGCGACAGCGTTCCTGGCATGCCACAAACGTAGGCAGGCTATAACCAAGGTTGGCGCAGTGCCAAGAACGCTGCTGCTTGCGACGCCGAACGCGTTGGAGGCTAGCTGCTCGATATCAATCGGCCAGCTTCGCTGTCTCTTGAGCTTTGCGCGGCCTAGTGCAAGCTCTCGCTTTTTTTTTTTTTTTTTTTTTTTTTTTTTTTTTTTTCTCCTGCTCAGCGGCCGCGGAGAGAATAAGGCAGGGGTCGTGAAGTCAGGGAGCTGCGAGGAGTAGAACGGTTCTCCTCCTCCCGCGGGTTGCCATGCTAACCAGGGCTAACGCACCACAAATTACGCGGGCTTAACACTTCGCTGTTAAACGTAAAGGCCATGAAAGAAAATTGAGGACAAATATTTTGATTAATCTTTGTCATCAAGTAAACAGCTTCGCTGTTAAAACGTAAAGGCCATGAAAAGAACAAGTTGAGGACAAATATTTTGATGAATCTTTGTCATTCAAGAACCTTGTTTACATTTTTGTTCATATGCAACAGCCAGAGAAAAACCTCAATGACGCTGTCTTTCGTTGCAATATAGATTGCGCGGGAGCAGGTTTTACCGGTCGTGTATTGTAATTACACCGAGATTATAGTCACAACAGTGAGTACATATAAAAAGTTGTCGCAGTTTCACCTTAAAGGCGAAGCATCAATTGCGATAGCAAATTTGAAGAGAGCTATACGGAGTAATGATAGCAGCTTTATCAGCTGTATAAACTTGGACATGCAGCAGCACCGGCAACACGCAGAACTGTTGTCGACGCCGTCGGCGTTTTGCCCATGTTCGCTCAAAATGCGTGCGGCGTTGGTGACTGTTGCCGGAGCCTCTGATATAAATAAGCACTTGGTGCCGCAGCTAAATGTCGCCTCCCTTCCCTCCCCCCCCCTCCCCCACGGCCTGTCGCGCGTCGGAAGAAGGCACGTTTGCTCTACATATATGGTGATTGTAGAGGAGGAAAGAGACGCCTACTTCTGCAGCCCTTAAGGGAGCACAGCGTTGAACGCGCGTTTGTTCTCCGCCATGCGCTCACTCCCCGTGAAAGCGCGCGTCCCTCGCGCCCTTTCACTCGCACATACAGCCTTCGGCGCGCGGCGACGATTTCATCTCCATTGACGTCATACGGAACCTCACGGCGACGGCGACGGCGACGCCGACGGCAGAAATCTGCTTTTGAGTGTCCATATAATTGCTATCGCAATAAAAGCAGGAGTTCTTCAAAATATACATTAGAAATGCGAAGATAGAATGGAATATACAAATGCGAAGATGCAACTTAATAAAGGACAAAGAAGTGTCGCTGGAAACAAAGTTCACTGCTTGTATACACAACACCTCGCAACAAGATATTTACATTTACGTATAAGTCTCGAATAAATCTACGTATTTAAACAAACGTCACTGTATATATTGCGTCAAACAAGACAAATAAACATGTTGCGCATGTCACAGATAGTAAGCTTATTTATGCATAGAAAGACAGACGATCCAGGCAAGAGCAAAACTATATGATCGCAGAAATCGTTATATGTATACTTGGGCCATGCGGCGGTCGCGACAGCACGATATGGGTAGAAGAATAGAGGAATAATGCAGAAATCAGTATGAAAATCTGTAATTTAGCTGCCTGTAGAGCGGCAACAAATATTATGCCCCCAAAATTAAACAAGGGTATTGCTTCGGTTCAAAAAAGAAGTAAAATCAGGTAGCTATAGAAAGGAAAGAAAAGGTCAAACAAAAGCCGCAGATATTGCGGCAAGTTGAACTACCCAATATCCTAGTGTGTTTATTGGGCAACGCATGTTTTTTGTTTATCCTAGTGTGTTTGTTGGGCTGGGCTTTCACTGAGCAAGGTCGGTCAAAATTGGTTATTGATGTCCTTTGTAATTTTCGTATTCTCAAGATAATTTTGATCATGATGCTGTTAGAATAAACGGGGAAGTTTCTGCGGTTTTAGAAGCTAATGAACAGTCATATGTTTTCATAATTACGAGTTTATGAACCTAAAGGAACAGAGCTTTTTACTTGCAATGATCTTTGCTGCTTCGCAATCTAAAGGACAAACTTCACTCGGCGGGGAAGTTTAGCGAAGCGGTCAATGACTTCGGACACGTTGATGCCGACGGCTCTGTTGGCGTACAGAAGCTCCAGCCTAACCATGTGTTCTTCAGACATAGTAGAGCGCGAGCAGATTTTTAGTAATCCCATGTTAAAAAATATTCTCTCTGCGCTTGCAGTGGTCACTGAAAGGGTGACTAGAATCTGCAGAAGTTTGTACACATGCATTTACATAGAACCTGCAGTCGCATGAGACAGGGCATCTATTCCGATGCTAAAACCTAAAAACACTCCTTCGATGCCGTTGGCATCCTTGTTTAAGTACCTTGCACAAACGTTAAGCTGTTCGATTCCAGCAATACCCATCGTTTCGTCAGCAAGTATGGATAAGCAGCCTGCAGCGTTTCTATTTGCATCTAGGATTTCTTTGATAATTTCACCACAAATTTCTATAATTTGGTTTCGTACATCTGGGCTTAAATACGAGGCATTACTGGGGCAACCTTCCAAATGGTTATTCAGATATGTATGTCCACAATCAGCTCGCATGCGAAGAAGCGATCTGAAAATACCAGTATTTTCAGCGAGGGCGTTGCTTAAATCCATAGGACCACTGTCCCTATGGCCATGGAGAGCCAGACCTTGTCGCCGGCAAAAAAGAACTGCCTCAATATAAGGCCGTTAACTTTCTTATGTTTTCTCTTATTTTACATTACCTGCCCTGATCCAGCTTATCGATCACATTGGGCGTGCTTCCTGAAAATGTTCGTAGAAAATTATCAGCTGCCAGCTGACAGTCTCGGTGATATTTAGTATTTTCGTGTGTGTGGAAGTTTGCGAGCGCGTGCTTCCATTTCCGGAATGGCTTGGACACGAGGGCTCCAGTGCGCGCATGCTGGCCGAAGTTTATAAGAACATGAAACCCATAAAGTTCCAGAATTGAAAATCTAAAGCACGCCTTTGGAAATGACAGTGCACCTTTCGCGTCAGAAGTTTATGAGAACTGTATACCCATAAAGTTTCGGAATTGAAATCCACGCGCTCCGTAGATTCCGCGGTCGCTGCGAAATGCCGCAACAATGATGACGCAACGCGCCCGCTCGCTATCGAAAAGCCCTTGAAAGTTTGTGCTCGGGCGGAGCTCCTTGCGTTATGAGACACCAGGTGCAAGGGCGTTGCCATGAAATCCAGGCCGAGTTCGCAATGTTGGTGCCGAAATGCCTTGTCGAGCGTGAAAAAGACATTGTAGACAAAATCCAGAATGATTCCCGGCGCCGGTGGTTGTTTTGGTCGGCGGTGCATGCCAGCGCGAAAAAAAATTTAGAGGGGGGGGGGAGGCTGGAGCCTTATCAGCATGAAGCTTACATAAGTCAGCATTTCGAAATCATGAGAAGTTGCATAAGATTTCGCGGTTCACACAATACGCGCGGGCGTTGCGCACTGAGAAGTTTGTTAGGATCACGTGTAAATGAGACTGAACGCATCGACATGTACAGTTAGTCGCGCCAAAGGAACGTGTGTGTGTGAAAACTTTATTCAAAGAGGTCCGCAGGATCGACTTAAGGCGAGGCGGGCCGCTCCCACGTTGGCACTGTCAAGCCAAGCCCTTCAGCGACATCATGGGCCCTCTGGACAGCCCTTAGTTGATCTTGAAGCGATGGGCTTTGGATTCTTTTTTCCCATTGTGTCCATTCGTCCGGGAGGCTGGCAAGAGTTGCGGGGCACCCCGCGAGCATATGTTTGAACGGAACGTGTCCGAATGAAAAGAAATCAAATTTGTGTAGTTTCCGTCGCACATAAGATATGTGGAAAAGTCTCACCGCTGTGCCGACGTTATATTGCGTTTGTTATCGCCTACAAATTCGTGTGAATTATACAGCCAGACGATCTTATCAATTGGTCAAGGGGAGGACATCTGTCGTCTTCCTGCATGTGGCACGGAAAACTACGGTCATCTCTTTTCAGGGCAGTGACTGTAGGTACAGGAGGCAAGTGGTTTGTAACAGCTTGTAACAAGGGTCGATCCCGGAGGCCCTAATCAGAGGCGTGAGTGTCGATCCCAACGAGGTTTTTTTTTTTTTAATTCAGCGCCAAAACACCAAAAAATTCTTTCTTTCCTTTTTTCCTTCTTTCTTGTCCCTGGTTCATTCATAACCGCATATCCGATGCGAATATGCGCCACACGTGATTTTAGTATGGTTAATCGTGACGTAACTGACGAGCATGTGATGTAATTAATGTCATGGGCTATCAGTCATGTTAGTCATCCGTTTTGACAACTGTGCTAAGGCATAACAGGCGGGAAACCGCCACGCGCATCGAGCCAAACCACCACGCCCATGAAACCTAAATGCTTATGATGATAGTCTATTTCTACACGCGGACACAATCCTGGGAGAACTAGCCCTTAACAGCTTCGCTGTAATTTTTTTAGATGCGAAGCAGCCTATGGCGGGGGCTTTGTTCGCCCCTCCCGCGGCGTCCCACACCCCCACAGCGCATGCGCGTCCCCTCCCCTCTCTCTGCTCTCCTACGCTCCCCCCTTTCTCTCCTCTAGGAATCCTCTACTGTACGGAGCGGCGCCCGCATCTCACACCCCCACAGCGCATGCGCGTCCCCTCCCCTCTCTCTCCTCTAGGAATCCGGAGCGGCGCACACGACAGGTGGTGCAACAGCTGCATGCTCCGCTGGGGGCGCCACGGTAATTCCTCGCTATGAAAATGACGGAGCGCGCGCCTCATTCTCTTTCCTGTGCAGCGCCGCGATGAGCGCTCGGGCCGCTGCCGCGAAACCATCTCTCGCTCAAGCTAACCATCTCCCTGCTCCTTCGCATCCACACATGGTTCCCTTTAGCGGGAGATGGAGTAATTTATTTACCAGCGAAGCTGTTCTTAGTCGACCCTACGCCGTCTGTCCGGCGTCACGCAGGTCACGTGACCAGCAGAGGAGGAGGGGCATGCTGGGGGAGGAGACGACCAATCAGAGGCAGAGCTGGGCGCGAGGCGGAGAAGCGATAACCGATCCTGCGCGGCGCGCCCTTTCGGATAACGCGCACCGCGTAGAGCTGCTGCCGACGCCGTCCGCGGTTCACCGCGTTCGCGCCGAACGCGCGCGGTGTCTGTGACTGCAGCCGATGCCTCTGGCGGCGGCTCGGCAGGTTTCGACCAGAGAACTGGACACTCGTCGAGTAACGTCAGAAGTCGCTGCCTCTTCTCGCCTCGCAACGTATCAATATAAGTTCCTGTTGTAGATCTGTGTTTACTTGTGTTTACGCAATTGCATCACGTGCAACACATATATGCACATGTAACACTCGGTGTAACTAACACAGCTTCGCTGTTCGACCATCTTCACGGAGTGGAACGGTGGTAAATTTTTTAAGCCTCCTTGGTCGATATCCTATAATAGTGCATGATATACGTCCTATCGCAAAGGTTTTGACGCGATAGCATCAAAACGGCCTTCGGCGATGTAGGGAGGTACATCCTCGGCGGAGCAAGTGGCGGGGTGTGCACAAGCACGTGACAGGAGGGGCCGCGGTTGCGCAGTGGTAGCGCTGGATTTGGCTGGATTGCGCAGTGCTATCCACCCCACTGCTGTTTGAAGGCATCTATAATAAAGCGATACCACAATCTACTTTCTAGCACCCCAGAATAAATGGAACACTTCAGACAAAATCCTACAGATTATTGCCACCAATCTTGAGTGCGGTACTAAATTCCAAGGCGATAATCATTATTCTATTATGCAACATTTTGATATGCTTACAAGTCGGCACCAGTGTTTTATATACAGTTAAACCTCGATATAACGAAGTCGGTAAAATGGGCAATTTGTTTCGTTATAGCGAAATTTCTTTATTAGGAGTTCGATCTTTTATGCAAATAAGTAGTCTCCTATGGATTTTTATTACATGAAAGGGGCCGCAATATTTTCCGATTTATCGGGCAATCTCAAAACGCAAATTTGAATGAGAAAAAAAATCATTTGTTGAATTTTAGAGTCGGCGACGAAAGATATATGGTTTCAAGTCGTATCGATGATATGTTCACATCGGCGGTACGAAGTAAAGCCGCGCTTTCGCGTCCACTCGCCCTCGCCCTTGCTGATAGTGTCGCCCGCAGTGGGAAGACAATATATCATGAAAAGCACCGGAATCGGCGAGCGAACGCTTCGTCAGCCTCTCGCTTCGACGCGTCTGCGAAACTGAGATTAGGACTACCTGTGTTACATAAGAAATATTTTCGGGTATATTTAAATTTACGAAAGATAAAGTCCGCCCTCTCCATTACATAGAGAAATCTGTTGTACCATGTGTTTATACTAGTTATAAGAAAAGAAGCCGTGACTTTCCTGTTCCATATATTTTAATAAATTAAAATTGAATTGTACTTTCACTAGCTTCAGTGAAGTAAAAGAGTTTCTATGTTCTTCTTTGCTGACATTTTCATTTGTCATTAGATTATGCACTCATTTGCTCTAGTGCGATTGCTGGCACCAATAAAAGTTGAATCTCTCTCTCTCTCTCTAGTGTGTTAACTATTGTGTAATGTTGCGGGGCCTGCTGTACTCTTGCCATGCTATTCATTCTTGACCGTATCCTGTTCCTTAGATAAATGTAATTAATTAAATGCTGCATTTCTGGCTGTTGGAAAGTATTTAATGTACTGTTTGCTTACTATATGTGCACCGAATATTTAAAAAATTATTCAGTATTTGTTATTCAGTGGTTAATTTAGATGTCAAAGTTGTGATTAAGCTGGACTGCCTAGTTCTGCTACATTTTGGAAGCTTACAAGTGTATTTGTTTAAGTGAATAAACACATTATTTCTTGTTTTTAACTCCAACTGTCAGGCCTCAGGCACATTCAGGCTACACTTTTGTAGCTTTTAGTCTGTGGTCCTTTCCCTAATTTTGTTGTATGAGAAAAATAAAGCCAATTTTCAAATAGAACAACAACATGTGTCTTAAAGCTTATAATAACCATTTGATTATTTCAATTCAATTCTGGGGTTTTACATGCCGAAAACATGCTGTGATTAGGAGGCACGCCATAGTGAGGGACTCTGGAATAATTTTGACCACCTAGGGTTCTTTAACGTGCACCCAATGCCCGGTATACGGCGATACTGCATTTTGACCCCATCGAAAAGCAACCGCCGCAGCTGGGTTTTGATCCCATGCCCTCAGGCTTAGCAGCGCAATGCCAAAGCCACTATGCCACCATGGCAGGTAATATGATTAATTAATTAGGCTACTAGGTTACATGTATCGCACACTCTGCGATGCCCACCATCAGTAATATTATGTAGGCACAAAAATTGGATTTGTATTTCTCACAAACATTTATTTTCATTCAAGCCCCCCAAAAAATGTTGTGCAGTATTGAGCTCTTGTAGAGTCTCAAGCCTCACGTCTCAAATTTATGCTGTCGCAGAGTCACTACACACGTCGAGTGCACGCCTACTACCGACAAGTGAAGCCCCTGAACACCCTACAATCAATGTTAAAGGGGACGGCGAGGGCAGCTGCCTTGAACTTGGAGCAGCAAAACAACCCAGGACAATCCGAAAGCAAGAAAGATGGCTTGGACCACTGACCAGAAGCAATTATAAAGGCAGCCCGATGCAGCAGCCAGCAGCCTACCTCAAACTGGACACTCTTCAATCATACCCACACTTTGTCACTGTAAAGACACTGCATGAATGATGAAAAAGCATCTTGCACCTCATTTCATGGACAATGCCCCATAGTTGCACCAGAATGTTCCACATGCAATGCTGTGTTGAGAGCTATAGCAATAACCAAATCTTTCATTTATATTAGTGGACACACCAAACAAATAAATACAATTGCATGACAGGGTCTTCAGTTACTCCCTCCTCAATATAAGCACATCATAATGTCTGCTGTAAAGTTGCGACATGATAGGCTGTGTTGTCAACCACATTAGGGATATCCTAAAATGTGTGTCAGGACATGCTGACACATTATGATCAACAAAGTTTTACGTTCAAAAGCTGCATTGTGGTTTACAAGGGAAGCCGTAGTGGAAGAGTGTATTAGTTTAAACACATGGAGCTCTTTAATGTGCAATTAAATATAAGTGCACACACATTTGGCATTCCAACCCAAATTGCATGTGGCTGTAGAAGCTAGGAATTGAATCGACACTCTAGCAGTCCGCAGCAGACCACGAAATCCACTAGGCCACCAAGCTGGAATTGACACAACATGGCTTCAATTGTGATATTAATGAGTGTTCATCATATCCTCTCCGAGTGACCGTACTGAATGTGCATTTACGTTAGTAGCATGCAACACTATTTGCAATTGTTGACATGATTTAAGTAGCAGCGAGTCTTAACTCGTTAACCCCCAAATTCCAGAAATCCATACTAATTTTCCCAAGTTCTTTTAGGTAGTCATAATTTTTTCGGTCATTTATGATTCTGAAAATATATTACTTGATACTTGATCTCATGTTTCTTACAAACTTGCAACACCTTCTAGTGTTGAAAATTGAAACCAAAGCCAATTACCAACCATGCTCATCATTGGCAATATTGGTACAACCTCCTATGCCGAGTACAGCTCGAGATTGGGGGGTTAAAGGATTAACGGCATTGCTCGGCCTTCGTGTTACAGTAAGAAAGGTGGCTATCCATGCATGCTATTCATCTCTCTCAAAGCAATGTTGAGCACACTGGAAGTCTTACCAGATTTCTTCATTTGCTTTCTCACAATCCTGAAAGCTTCTCAAGTACAAATAATTACAATTTTGACATGAACAACATATTGATAGCGGTGCACATTTCTTCTCAATCAGCTGCCCTGTGCATCCTATTGTCAGCGCCCTGACCTCTCGCAAGGCTTCCAAGCCATTGCTTTGCCCACAGCAAAGTTAGCTCATAATGCTTACACTGAACAATAGCGGGGTCCTCTCTTTTGCACATTACCCACAAATGATATTCACGCAGGTGTGTAAAATTTTTGAAATTTTACCAACAATAAAACCTAGTGTAAACACGCCATTTTTGGTAATGTACAGTGCTAACAGCACTTGCATGCCGCATGTATAAGCATGCAGCCCTGATTATGGCTTGCATGTAGCAGTGGTTTTGCATTCTGTGAACTTTTCATGCATTTTATTTAGGAGAGAAGTCACTTTCCGGGTGGTACTAAGCAAATTAAGCCAGAGATCTTTCCTTCGATGCTATTTTTCTTAAATGTAACGACTCCTTTTAACTCCCAAATACGAATCATTGATAGACTACCAAGAGCAAGATGTGAGTTGACCAGTCCTGTAGAATGAACACTATCGAAACTTTGCTGGTTTTGTTTACAGACAAAGCAGCGATTTCTTAAACCTTGGCTTTTCTAGGTAGCATGCCACGTACGAATGACCATTCATGCAATCGTACACTTACGTGCTGGCTACCCGATTATTTTTTTCTTCCTTTGTGAAAGGCCAACAGCAACTAAATTTCACTGCGGCTAAATTTGTTATAAATGAGTAGTAAATACTACTGAACCAATCTTGGCAAAGCCGCAGGGCTGGTAATTGTATAGTTATCTTCTTAGTAGCTTTTAAATAGCACCTGAGCAGACAATGCTTGCATGTGGTGATTTGTCGTTATGACGTAAATCCAAACATGTCGCCTCCGAAATGTTTTCAGCACGCCGTAGGTGCTGGATGCTTGAGCTGGCTTGCATTGCGAGCGCCTGGAGCTAGGTCGCCCACAAAGATTAATCAGAGTGCGCGGTTGTCCGAGTGCCTCAAGTGCAAGCAGGATCGTCTCAGAACTTCACTGTGACTGCGGTGTCTGTGCTATGTAGCAGACACAGCTATGCACAACTGTAGGAGTACACGCTTGCGCACTTGTGTGCTCCGGTATGGTTGTGCTATGTGGTGCAGACCAGATTTACCTTGCACAAGTATGACCAATGGATTGTAGCCAAATCCAGGTTGCACATTTTGAAGCGCTAACAAAAGCAAGCATACGTGTGGTCTGGGCTTATCTTAAAGGTCACGCCGAAGTGCTGTGAGTCAAGTCTTGCATCAAGTCATGCATCACTTCTGGCAGGCGGTAATCAGCTACAGGATCAAAAATGGCTATTTTTGAAAGCTTTCATGACGCTTCAGCTCGTATTTCAAACATGCACAAAAGCTCATTATTGTCTACACTTATCTTAATTTAGCCTTTTTACCTGCTCCAAAATTTCATTACAGTTGGCCTTGAGGCTTAACCTGGCAACCAGCAGGTTGTGCCGTGGCCTTATGAAAACACTGAAGTCAAACTAGCAACAAGGCAACTATCAGCAAATACTGGTTCTGGTATGCAAGTAGAAGCACAGCTTAAGAACACTTTCAATGTAATGTGTAATTTTTTTTTTTTGACCTGAAATTTTATCATAGAATACCATACATACTTTTCTTCATTTAGCAATTCCCCACCCTCTATATATTTTCTTGTGTGCATGCTTTCGTTCTTTGCTATTCTTTCAGTCTCTCTTTCGCCCCTTACTCTTCCCCCAGTGTAGGGTAGCCAACCAGGAGCTCTTTTGATTAACCTCCCTGCCTTTCCCACCTCATTTCTTCCTCTTTTCTTGGTTTAGTGAAGATATTGTTATGTGTGGAAAGACACAGACAAAAGAGATTATTTACACTGTGTTTACACTGCAGTCAGACCACCAGGCAGACCCTCGCTCGCGCCAGGAGCCCAGACACTTCGTCTCTCTCTCGGCGGCTCATCTCTTCAGCATCTGTCGATATCGTAATACTAACCTCCGGCTTGAGTCTGGCGACGTGGACAATGTCACTGGTTGTCACAGTGGAGGACGTAGTGGGCGTGGCTAGAATGATTTCATTTCATAAGTGACATCAGTCACTTGGCGGAGTACGCGATATTGGCCTGGTGTAACAGGGCAGTAGCTTTTCATAAAGGCCAACTTTACGAGATGGTGACAAAAGCAACACAAGGGTGCTGGGCGAAACATGAACATCGCGGTGACGAAGGTTGTAGCAGTGCTTCTGTTTGTCTTGAGACACTTGCAGTATTTTATAATAGTTCCGACTTGATTAAGCCTTCATCACACATAGGCATGTGCACTTCGGCAACGACTATGGGGAGGTCTTACACCTAAGTATAAATGGTATGACACAAAGTGCCTATCATGTATTTATGAGTTCTCTGTTGAACTGTGTAAGGACTAACATTACAGCAAAAGAAAGACATGGAACAGGGAATTTACATACGAGGTGATGAGTTCCACAGACAGTGCTTGATTTACGTGCATCTTTTTCAACTTGGACTGTGGTGTGCTTCATACAGTATTAACCTCCCTGCCTTTCCCACTACGCTTCTCTCTCTCTCTTTCATACAGTATTATACCTGTGTCATACGCATATATACATTCAGCGACTACTGAAACAAACAACCAGTGGCTCTGCTGAGGAAAATCTTTCTTGAGTTAAATAACAGGAGGTCACTTGTTTCAATTGTCACTGAAAGTGCATGAGTGACGTGGGCATCACAGACCCCTTCACCCATACGAATGTCTCTCTACAGTACTTTTCGTTCATCAGTCTTGAGATGAGAACTTGGTTCGCAGAGGTGTCAATGCTGCTGTGTAATCTTTGCAGCTGGGGCCCCTCAAGAATGACGACGCATGGCTCAGCTGCAGGGCAGCATCCGGATGAGCCGAGCCTGGCAGCAGTGTGCACTCTCGCTCTAGAATTGTGGCCATGCCTTCCAAAAGCTCGTGGAATCCAAGCGAGAGTGCAGCGCGCCGCAGTCGGTTCAGTTCCTTATAGAAGTTTGCTGTCTTTTCTGGCAGCTTCCTGGCGTGCCGCAGAATCTTCTGGATGTCTGCCTGCAGGTCAGACTGGCGGATCCACACGACCGAGTTGTGCGAGTAGCTGTGCTTGTCATTTGGCTTCACAGGAAGTGCTTCACTCCCCAAAGGAGCCAGAGCCTGCGGTCCCAATTGATCCAACTTGCCAAGCCACGGCACTGCCTCAAGCCCTGGCTCAAAGGTAGACAGCATAAGATTTGACTTCTTCTTGCTGTCGGCCCAGGAGTAGAGCATGCCGTACCAGTCCTGTCCTATCTGGCATAGGGCCACCATGCCTTCAACCTTGAGGCTCCCGTGCAACAAGACACAGAATGATGGTTGCTTGCCTTCGTCGCTGTCTTCTTCTTCTTCACCTGTACGTCCTCCTTCCTTGGGTTCAGTGGGTCTTGCCTCTTCAGGACCAGGTGCAGGGCAGCACCAAGTGCCGGGACAGAGTCGGTGGATTAGCCACCTGTTGCAGCCCAAGAAAGCCGCAAACCTGAACGGTGACAATAAGATTTAACATGTTACAAAGATAGCACTGATCTACACACATGCCATGTAGATTCACATCTACATTGCCAGTTATGCCAAAAATGAGATTTATCTCTAGAATGTATAAGGATTGCATGTGCCAGTCACTCTGGTACAAGTGACTGGACAGTTAGATGACCAAATGCTTTTTACTGCAGAAGCTGCAGTTTATGGCAGTCTCTTATAGGCTGCACTGTTGCTTTTCTAGGAATGTAGACAAAAACAAAGTTTTCTGTTACAATGATGCTGGTTCAAATCCTTCTGCAGCTTTAGCATTCTGCTTAGAGATGCTCTTTGTAAGAAGCAAAAGTTAAGGGCCCCACTATCACTACTATCACTTATGCAGGTGGATGACCTTATCCAGGCACACATGGTAAATTCACTGCCAAATTAAATCATTATACAGGATGAATTCTATAAAGCCACATAGGCTAATTTGCAGCATGGGCTTTGCTCATATGAACTAGACTCCATCAAGCTGTCTCACTATATGTGATGTTGCCTCACTCCTATGTTGTCTCACTGCATCATTCTGTCTCACTACTATGAGGCTATGGGGAATGAGCACTGGCCTTGAGGCGTTACGGCAGTTTGAGTGTGTAACTAAAATATGTTGACACCATCCATCCAGAAGAAAGGCCCCGAAAACGGCACGGCATTTTGAATGATAACAAACTCGCACCTGTGTCAACATTTGCTTCAGCCCAATGCATCCAGCTAAGCGCTGTCCATGGCCACACACATTTTGAGGAGTGCATGCGCTCCTACGTTCTAGCACACCAGTGTCCAGCTAGGTCAGAAGCTGGACTCAAGTGCCTCAAGATGAGCTTGCTAGGCTGTGTGTTACGGCGCTGCTGTTGGCACACAAATTTTCAGTGCTGGTTGCTCATAGCCTTGTAGGAGCTAGTCAGTGAGACAACATGATGCAGTTCACCACATATGTTCAGAATACTATTCCTGAAGTTCTACAAATGTGTCCACATCCTTAGCACACCATACCTGGATGGTTGTTGATGGCTGGGCCCAGCCAAAGTCCTGTGGCCTCTTCTGGGGTTCCGGCGGTGGACAGAGGCTCACACTGGACCAGAGCTGGCCGCAACGCAGCACGCCGTGAAAAGGTGCATACTGTGCCTGTGCCAAGTTCAGAAAAGCTTGCTGCACATTACGGATTGACAGGCCTCCTTCGGGCAGGAACAGACGGCCGCCCGTTCGCTGAGCTAGGCGTCCCAGCGGACCAAGAGCTGGGGGTGGTGCGCCAGTTGCAGGGTGCAAGCAGACAGCGTGTAACCGTCCCAAGCCGGCATCCTCTGATCCCCGCCAGCCACTAAGGGCACCATCGGTGACAAGGATCACCTATGTATAAGAAAATCAGGTCACATAACTGTGCTGTGCAATTACAGTCAAACCTTGTTATAATGAAGTCACATCCAATACAAAAAATATGTTCGCGATGCCCTATATTTGTTATAAGCAGCATACAAATGTTCACACCAAAAAATGTAATTTACTTTTGTATATCTGACAGTCTGTCACATCCATGTTCAATATATTGCAATTCGGCTCTATTTCAGTTAACACTTATGCACCACAAGTTAACACTTATGCACTGGGTTAACACATATGCACCACAAGTTCAAAAGTTCAAGGTGCAGTGGTCATGCGCAACCAGAGGTATATGCAAAAGGTAATGTTGCATGAACCATATTCTGCACACGAGGTGTCCCACAGAACAAAGCATACTGATGGGAGAGGAGTGCCAAAAACAGTGAGGCATCATGACACCAACCTGTGCTGGCATTGCAGATCCCCATTCATCAAGGAGCACTTGCCGTGCTCCCTGCAAACCAAGGTTGAGGTCTGTGCGATCGTGGCACTCCATCTGCACCAAGGCTGCCTTGATGCTCTCAGTGTCACGTGTGAATGGCACCACCAGCTCCCAAAGTGATGAGAACACCACCTGCATCATGATAGACATAGGTTCATTTTTTTTTTTTTACTCTGTAAATACATAAGTGAATATACAGACAGTGGGCCAATCATTACAAAGCCAAATTATTACTATACTGGCCACTTCCTTATCATTTGGATCAGTCTGTAACTGTTTCAACCAACATTAGGCCACTATCTGAAAAACAGGTCCATTAGCCCAGTAATGGGGCATGATGACAGAGAACTCAGCACACATGTGAAATCAACACCAGTGCATCAGGGCCTTAGATATGCATTGGGAAGCTTTAGGTGCCAGCAGCAGCTGAACTTGAATGTCTTTTAATAAAACAACAGTATGCATTGTGGTGCCTCTGCATCTACACCAGAACCTTGCACATTGTGGCTGCGTTGAAGGGGTGTATTTTTAAATGTAATTGCACTACCAGGTTTGTTGGTAGATACTTGGAACACGGTAACATACTGCAAGCAGGCTGAAAACACATGTCCTGGAAATGCCACTGCTACAAAGCGGCAGTAAATGAACCTGACAAATGCTGAAATTGGGCTAACGTTGCACTGCTTGTAACCATGGCACTGATTGATCGAACAAAGATTCCTCTGTGCAATCTATGTGTGCTTAATGCTTAATTTAAATGTTTCGTTACTGCAGCCAATGCAGTTGGTGACTGCACTCAGACATTCAGAACGAGCCAAGTATTATTACAATTTGCTGCATACAGGAGAAGTTATCACACTACAGCCACAGAATGTGCTCTAATGTGAGAGAGCACCAGCATGCACAGCAAAGAACTTTGGCGCAAGGACAAAGAGTGTACACCCACATCAAAAAACTGCGAATTGATGCACAAGCCATATGCTTATTAGGATGCTAGGTGGATAATGGATCAGGCAAAAAATAAGGCAATTCTGTTGTCCCATGCTTTTTGATGAACCAGCACATTGAAAAAATTAAACCAGGGGAAAGCACTTTTATGTGTTTACCGAGCTCTCTCGTCCATACTTGGTACTCATCAGTTTGTTATCTAGTGCCAGTTTTGCACTATATTAAAATGCAGGCGATTTAGCTAAGCTTTTCCATTATTAGGACCTTTGACCATGCCACGTACGGTGCAGCTATGCAAGTGTTAAAATATCATCTGCACTCGCAATTTGAAGGAACCAGTGCATACATGCTGTGCGATGTAAAATGCCACGCAAGCATGCGTAAAGATATCCTGGATGCCTCGCAACCGCTAGCAATAAGTAAAGCCTGTTTCACATGGTGCGATTTTGTCTGCGAATTCGCAGCTGCGAGAAATAGCCCCCCCCCCCCCCCCCCCGTCGGACTCTTCGTGCGTGCAATTTTTCGATGTTCGGCGTGCTGATCTTCTCTGCGAAAACGCAGATGTGGTGGTAGCCACTGTAGCGGTAGACGACCAATAGGAGGCGGCTCGCTTATACGTCATCGCCAGTCAGAATGCTTAACGAGTATGCGAAAAACGCAGCTGCCGTAGATCCATGCGAAACGGGATTGCGAATTTCGCATCTGCGAAAATCGTAGCTGCAAAAAATGCACTGCAAGATCGCACCATGTGAAACGGGCTTAAGCTCGCCTTAAGCCCATTTCACATAGTACGATTTCGTCTGCGAATTCGCAGCTGTGGGAAATAGGCCCCGCCAGGACCCTTCGTGAGTGCGTTTTTTCGATGTTCGGCGTGCTGAACTTATCTGCGAAAAACGAAGATGCGGTGGAAACAAACGACCAATAGGAGGCAGCTCGCATTGCTCATTTTTTTTTTGTTTCATTAACTACATGAATAAAACTTTCAGGAGTTTAAATATATAGTTTAGAAACATTGCATAGTCGTTATTTTAGCAAAAAAGGTAGGTAAAACATACACTGAACAATATACAAGTTTGCAAACCCTGTGCTACGAGTATGCGAAAAACGCAGGTGCCGTGGATCCATGTGAAACGGGATTGCGAATTTCGCATTTACGGAAATCGTAGCTGCGAAAAACGCACTACAAGATCGCACCATGTGAAACAGGCTTTAGGTGACGTGAGACTCAGTTACGTAAAATACAGAGAAACATTTTTAACGGCTCCATTTGATTTCTTCTTCCTCAATCGTTTTTGTTTGCTTCCTACGGCACGTGTTGAGGGAGTCGACAATAAGCAAGCAGTCGTGAAAACGCCCCACCAATGTAGATACGGTTTGCACCATCTCATCGGATGGATGAATGGACGGATGGATGAGGCTGAACCCTTTAAATCGGGCGGTGGCATACGCCACCTAGCCATGACTATTAACATATTTTGTACTTTGTGGTGGGGGAAATTTCACCCCTGCCTTGATTTTAGCCACCAATCAGATAACCTCTGTTTGGTTATTTCTACCCGCTTAGTCTATTTTGCCTTCACTGTCCCTAAACCCCAATGCTTTGAAAAAATCAGCCCCGTTGCTTTGCACTGTAGGGTTAAGCCCTTTACAGAAAAGTATGAGGTGTTCAGCCCGTTTCCTCTTCTTCTCCACACGCACCGCACAACGTGTCTATACCTTGGTACTTGACTCGGTACATCTTAGTCCGCAATGCTCCCGTCTTGGCTTCAAACAACAAAGAGCTTCGCCTAGAATTATAGTTGAAGAAACCCGATAGTTGAAGAAGCCCGCCACGGTGCTACACGGTGACCAACGCGGCAACAACGGCGGTGCTCTGACGCACCGTTCTGGTAAAAAGATTTAAAAGCCCGAATTATTCACGTCGCATGTGGAAGCGACGCGCGTCCACGTACCAATGCACAAAATTCCAGTTTACAATGCTGTGCCATGTGATCGAGGAAAGCATTGATGCCATGCACGGCCAGTTGCCGCAGTTGGAGCGATTCCGGGCTGTCGGGTGTCGCAACGGGTCGACACATGGACAGCGACACATCTAGCAGGATGACCGTCGGCATGTTGAACTGTAGAAAGTTTCTCGGATGTCACAAGCGCCGTGCTAGCCGAGACAATCGTTCACATCTTGACTGTCACCGCTTTTGAACTCCGTTACTCTCACGACTTGTGGTTCTACAAAATCCGAAAAAAAAAAAAAAAATGAACGACTATGCATTCTAACAGGATACGCTTGTGAAGTACATATTGCAAATGGTGTCAGTACCACTGGCTACAGAGCTTTACAAGAAAAGACAACGGAAAAGAAAAACACACCAAACACCAAACGTTTAGCAAAGTTTACAAAGCAGCCGGCTCATTTTGTGATCATGATGATGATAACGGTAAAACTGTGATCGTGGCTTTTTAAGACGGTTCGTGTAAAGCTCAAGTTGCCGCAGGTTAGTGCTTATGAATTAACTCGGTAAATTTTAGAAACACACGAATAAACACGCCGAAATGTGTTTGCTACCAAAGTCTGTGCACGTAGATTTGTGCACGAAGTCAGCCTCCAGCCAGAATACTCTAGCCAGATCAAGTGAAGACGAAAAAACATGGCTGTCTGCACGTTGCTTCTTAGGTCTTGTAACAAACTAAACCGCGGCAATTCCTGGCAAACGCTGCAGCAATTACTTACAAGAAACTACGCAAGGAAGCCAAGTGCAGCAGCTGCAGGTAATATCACTTTATGTTCCATCATTTCTCTCTCTAATGTCCGCCGCGCGATACTACGGAGCGCAGTGATAGGATACTAACAGCACATCTCAATTGCCGCAGTGGGACTCAGCATCCAACCCAAGAAAAAAAAGCTACCAGTAGAAACGGATCCAGAAAAACTCGTGCGCTTCTGCTGCGGCAGCAACATACTCAAAGAAGGCCAGGACGTCGAGCTCGGTCCCGATGACGCGTACCCGGCCTGGCTGTGGGAGCTGCCGTTGAACGGACCGCCGCCGTTGTCAGAGATGGACCCAGAGACTCCCGAGTACTGGGAATCTCTGCACCGGCGAGCGCTGCTGACCCAAAACATGTTGCTCAGAAAAGCACCCAAAGTTCAGATGCGCATCAACGAGAAGGAGAAGATTCGAAAGCTGAAGGCCTTGCGCTTCCGCGCACTTGCAGCGTACCACTACGACCCAGGAGTGCCGCTGCGCGAGTACGAGGAACAGCTGAAAAGAAACAGGCTCGACTGGTGATCGCCGTACAACGTGTGCGCTGTAGACTACCGCCAAACTTGCTGGCATGCTTTTGCGGTGTTCTCTTGCCGAGTGCAGCAGTCGGAGGGCCGACAGTTTCTTACTCCGCGCATTTGATGAGCGTCGTGCGTTGGGCGGAATTCATTACTTGCTTGTGGTGCTGTGCAGTGCGTGTTCTAGCAAGAAAGGAAGAGCCATTACGGGATGTCGTGGTACTTTGCTCTGAAAATAGCACATGAGATATTTGGTGCAAATTCACACTTATCTACTTCAACGTAGCTGCATAATATTCGCTTGTGCACCTGAAAGCATCGTATTGCCACGTTTTGACTTTACTTTTGGAGCACTCTTTTCCTGTAAATATACTGTTGACATGAAAAGTTAACAGGCACAGGGTCTATGAAAGAGCCATTTACATGAAGCTCGGGCACACAGCCTGCAAGTTTTAGCATGTTTGGCCTATACGCTTGCTCGCCTTTTGATAAATTGCAGTTCAACATTGCGCTTAAATCGACCTCTGATGGAACCTGCACCTCAAATACCCAAAGGTTCAGGTGTGGAGAAAAGTTATTGGAACGTAGAAGCTGTGGCTAGACTAAGCCCTCTAAATAAGCAGGGGGCTTAGGCCGAACTGCATTCCAGTGTTCCTCCAGGAGGAAGCTAGAAATTTGATCACGCGTGCCCCAGCTGGTGCTCATAACCAGCTCACACCTGTCAGTCTTGCTTCTATCCATGGATCAAAGTGTCAGATTCCGAGTTTCAGCTGCTAAAAACTCACTAGTGTGACAGCACTGATAGCACAGCTGCACTACCATACAACAAGGACAAGGACGTGTGTAGCCATACGAAATGCAGAAACAGCTGTGCTACCAGTGCCATCACTCTGGCGAGTGTCCATACACAGAAGCTACGACCAAAGCATTAAGACACGGGTCGAGAAGTGCTAAATGGCTATGGATGCTGGCCTGTGCATATGTGTCATCCGATTCCTTGCTCCCCCCCAAAGGCTACTAGAGGGCACTAGGATGCAGTTCGGCCACAGCTCTCATGACCCATACTTTTGCATGTTCGCGAATGTTAGCCTGGTGTGGACGGAGCCCGCATGCAAAAGACTTGTGCATTGTTAAGTCGATATTGCGAAATCCTCATTGCTGTACTCGGTCTTGGGAACAGTACAAAATTAAATTAGTTGTGATAAAGACACTACGACCACTTGTGTGTCAGGTTTGTTGCCCTACTGAAATTTCAATCCTCATGCAATTATAAGCTGTGTGGAATTAGTTGTCAACTCCTGCTTAGCTTTTACAGCCAGATGGCAGTGGATAACACTTTGCACAGCTGAAATTTTGTCACAAAAATACTTGTAATACTTAAATGTGCTGATCATACAAGCTTGAGAACTGTGTAGCTATTAAAATATGGCAGCCATTATTGTTCACAGCCTGTCCCCGCAAACAAAAATTGGCATCACATTAATCCTTTGGAGATGATTGGCGACGTTAATGCAATTAGCACTCTTTCTTATGATGGGTGTGCAATTGATATGTTATGATCAGGGGTGGGAAAGCCCAAAGTCATCTTAGAGCAAGTAAAATTGCGTTTTGGAGTTGTTTGGAGCAGACAAAATTGCATTTTGGAGCAGGCCAATCTGAATTTTGGTGGAATAATGGAATATGGCAGTGCACTTCGAAACCACGATGAAAAACAGAATAAACCAACACAAAACACATAATAGAAGCGCGCTTTGTAGCTATAGCGTACTAGAATATGGGCGACTGGGTCGAGCGGTGGCACGGCGCATGCTTTCCTGCAAAACCGTAAACATCAGTGGCACTACAATCGAAATATATATTCCCACTCTGATGCTCATGATAGCGGAAAATGTCATCAAATTACGTGGTCCAATCGACGCTAGAACAATTCCTGGGTTACCATATGTCACCGCGGACATAGAGAGCCGTAATCAGTCCTGGGCTGGCACAACGTAAAATTACTCCAGAAAATGTTCTCAAATTATGTGGTCCAATCGACGCTTGAACAATTTCTGGGTCACTATATGTCACCGCAGAGACAGAGCCCTGGCACAACGTAAAATTACTCCAATCTGCTTTTATTGCGATAGCAATTATATGGACAATCCAGGCGCATTTCTGCTGTTGGCGTTGCCGTGATGCACCGTATAAAGTTCAGGGGCGATAACATCGTTGTATGTGCGAGTGAAACCGTGCGAGAGTCAGCCACCAGTGGCGGCTCAATCTTGCGCACGCAAGGGAGGAAAGCAGCGAGGAAGTGCACCGTCTTCCGTCGCACATGACACAATAGGGGGAGGGGAGGGAATGGGGGGGAAGCATTGTACTTCTGCGGCTGCTACATATGGCGCAGCCGCGCCGGCCCTATCTTGAAAGCAATCTGTGATGGGGACAGAGTGCGCCGAGTGCTGATAGCTTCGTGTGCGCTGTGTTTTCTCCACTTAGTTCGCGTTGAAGCAAGAGGCAGCACGAAGGTCAATTCACTTGCTACAGCTGCTGCGCTTCCTCACTCCAGCGTTTTGACAGCGAGTTCCTGCGGTCATCGAGTGAGATGTGTTCATGTTTGCTTGTGTGCTCGTGACACCATGCTTGTTAACTTAGTAAGCGATTGTTTACAAGTTTATACGGCAGATAAAACTACTATCCTTACTTCATATAGATGTCTACTAATTTGCTATCGCAATCAATGCTTCGCCTTTCGGGCGAAACTGCGACTTTTTATTCCAAATCTGCCATTAGCCCTTCGTGATAGGTCAAAATGGCTCAGGCCTCGCCCATATGGGCATAAACAGAATGGAATAGTTTTAAGTTATACCAGCCCCGGGGACAGAGACGCTTGCCAGCTGAACCAATTGCAACGTGCGCCTCCCTAATATCTAGTTCGCTTGCAGTGCCCTCAGCCAACTTTTTGTTCTTTTGTACCTCAGCTAATGAGCGCCGCGCCACTCGGCCCACTCAACAGTATTCTAGTACACACTACAGCTGCCCTGGCCATTCTGCTCGCCGGCCACTTGCCAGAATCACTTAAATATCCAGTGTTATAAGCGCAAAAATTACAAGAAACTGTGCAGGAGGCACCGTCGCACAGCATGTGGAATGTGAATGCCTGCACTCTTTCGGAGAACAAAGGAGAACAAATCCATTCCTGTGTCCGCTCGCTGTTCATGGCCACTACCGGATCACGCATTCCGAAGCCGTTCTGGTGCAATGTGGCGCAATTTCGGTCAATTTTCTGTGTTTGGTGCAGTTTGACGCAGGAATTCGCTTTTGTATCAAAACGGCACAACGGTCGAAGGAGTTCCACCCCTGTACGATTATTGTATACGCATACCATCTGTGAGTTACGAAACCTTCCCAATCCCAAAGGTAATGCAATGCTTCATGGCATCTCTAAGTGCTAGCCTGCACGTGGGAAGTAGAGAGATGTAAGGATGCACTCACTTCATGAATACATCTGTAGCCTACTTAGGTGATTCAACTACCCAGTAGCCTTGGGACTATTGTGCTGGGGGACCCTGGTTCAAAATCCCATCATAAAAATATTTACTGGGTGACCTCTTGTACGAGACCCCCTCTTTGTCTACTTGGCAAGACAGATGGCACACCAAACACAAAGAAATATGCACAGAAAGCTTCACTTTAAACTGGCACCATTGTGTTATACAGTGTGTGTTGCTTCAGTAATACTCCATGAGAAGGGATCAGCTATACATTTTATTTTAACACAGGCGTTGGAGTACTGGTAACTAGTATCCATACGAGTTTTCAATATGCAATAGGTTCATACAATTCTAGTAAATAAGTACCATATAGATGTAAACACAAAATGCAGCAAATAAAATACCAAAAGGTAGTAGCAGTGCCATGAGCACATTATGAGCCTGCTGACATCATCCAGCCACCAGTCACAAACGCTAAATTGGACGTCTGTGCTATGTGTAATAATGTTCTTCAAATGCATACGTATAGTTGTACGCTGGTTCAAAGCAGTGCTTCGGCTACGTTCACACTTGGTCTGGGAGCACTCACAAGCAGAAATAAATCGCTGAGTAATTCACCCGCTTTTTCGCCTAAGTGGCCGGAAAACCAAGCGGCAAGCCAGATCGGCCTCGGATCGATTTTTTTGCCTTGGCGAAAGCATAATGTCGTTCTGCTACGCCGAAACCTGCACTGACATGGAAACATTAAAAATGGCACCCAAAGTTTCAGCAGCGATGCTAATTGAAATAATGAAAAAAACTCATTGGTGTACAATAAAACTCGGAGCCTCTACAAAGACTCGTTCCAAAAAAGCGAGATTTGGATGAAGATTACCAAGGAGCGGAGTACTAGCAGAAGGTGAAACAGCTAAGCATTGTCATGTCAAACTTCTTGCTTTTGCAAAGTCAGTCAATTTCATCATTGTCGCTTCTGGGGTGTCTGCTTCTTCAGCTGGGCTCGTTGTGCATCTCCAGAAATAAAAAGCTTAAATGGATTAAAACTATTTATTTCATTTGTTCATTAAAAATCAGCACGGGCATAGATGCACGCAATCACTTCATGGAACCACTTATTTTCATGACCAATGGATCAATGAATGAAACAACTGCTTGAAGCTTGAAATGGTGTATGGTGACAAGTGCCACTATGCAGACAAATGTCCTCACAGTAGTTAGATTTGGTGAAGGCGGCGGTGGCAAAACAAATGTGAACATCTTGGACATGTGCAGAAAAGATGTTTTGCCCGCTTTGGAGTTTTCGCTCTCTTTCCGCTTCCCAAGTGTGAACGAAGCTGAAGTCTATTATAGCACGAATATAGATTGTTTTAAGAATCCATGCAATGTGCTCACTAGTGTGAGTTTGCATAGGTGGAAAATTAATCACAAAAAGTTACATAATAAAAAGAATAGCCTACTGTTTGCCCTGAGAAATCTGTACACAGGAAATCACAAACATCACTCATATTGAGCTTTGTCACATGCACCTTTCTGGACGGCTTGCGTCAGGAGGGAGGGAACAACTAACATGTTTTTATGATACAGTGCATGCTTATGTGAAAGAAGCACACAGGAAAACCAGAATTTCACGTATTTGTGCAGCACACAGGTAAGTGAGGAAAATAAAGACTGGATGAAAACACTTAAGTGTATGTAAATATTCAAATCAATTTTAAATCCAAGTAGTATTTGATTTAGAATTTTATATTTCGTTTCTTTGAATATTCGATTACGGCTTCAGTTAGAGTCTAGCCCGTGCATCTGATGTCACTATCGCCGATAAAGTCTACGAGTGCGAACGTATTGGTTGCGAGCTTCCCACAACAGCTTCACACCAGCCACTCCACCGGCCACACTACTTAGGTTGCTAGGCCTAACCAGCGCCGCTTCGTTGGCAGTTGGCAATTGTAGTTGTGGTTTCATGCCAGTCGACATGCTTGCCATGTTTGCAGCATCTAATGCATGGTTCATGCCTGAAATCGCACAGTTCTCAAAAGTTGGTTGGAGACTATGACATTTTTGCTACCAGAATTTTGGAGTCATGCGAAAACAAAAATTTGCTACATAGTAACTGATACAAGTCGGATCTTGCATTTTCAATTTTGTTATAGCTGGAGGATAAATACTCCACTGAAATAAACCATGTCTGACCAAATTTTACATTCACTTCTTTATAATTATATTGAGGTACGGCTGTATTCGTATTCAGTTCTGTAATGTCACTACTAGAACACTCCTAGTTTATTGCAAATGCAATGAAACAACGTGAGTAAATGGGGACAGAAGACAATATCAGAATAATTTGGCACAAGCGCTGTCTGCCAAATCTACATTTATTGTGAATGCGTGAAAACTTCTGCCAACCACAATTAATGATCGCTTGGTAGGCAGCCACTTGTGCAATAGTGTTGCTTTTTTGTCCTTTGTCCTCATTAAACATTCAAGTTGGCAGACAGCTCTTCTGTCATATTCTTTATATTGGCCTCATAAACCTGCTCACTGCACAAATATGCATGCTTTCCAATTTGTTGAGGTCAATGTGCTTTTGCAAAGTTTCCAAGCTCTGGAAATCATTCGGAAATATCAAAGGCAGCATGGTGAAACTGAAAGAGACATCGATGTGCAACCAAATCTTAGGCCACATGTTTTAAACAATTTCTTTCACATACTACTAGACACACAACAGCAAAGCATGCAATGCTTTTTCACAGTATATGTGTAGAACTTCTCAAGGTAGCATTTACAGGCTGCCAATTGTCACGACGCTATATACAAGTCAGTTCTCCTACTGTGGTAACTTTCTAAATAAAAGGCATATGACACAAATGTACATTCCACAGGTCTGTAAATATAAACACATGGGAAAAATTTACAACAGTAACTGATGTTGACTGCACATTAAATGCCACAAATGCCCACAACTGTGGACAGCTATGAATGAAGTGAATCACTTGTTTTCTTAGACCTAAAGGACAGTCAATTGCGTGCACTAAGGTGAATTTACACATTGTGGCTAGCGATCACGCATATATCAATAGGACTAATGTATTACAGTAGATCTCTGAGGAGTAAGGTTAAAGGAAAGGAAGGAGGTATGCCTGTACATGCGAGTCCCCATGTCTGCGAAAATAAACTAGGAGAAAACATTCTTGCAGCTTATCACAATGTGGCAAACATGACACACTCTTACATAGGCGCTCTGGCTGATAAGGAACCTTGCTCAAAAGGACATTCGCACAGGTGGGGTTGTCATTAACTATAAGCGTGCAGGCATAGGATGTTGGCTTCGAAAGAAGCCCTTAACAATGCCAGTTTATGGAATTGCCGAGCTGGTTGATGCTGTGTTCATAACAGGGGGCTCTCCGTCAATCCACTGCAGTTAAAGAAAAAGAGAGAGAAAAGAATAAATGTAAGTTGCAATATCTATATACAGGGTGTCCAAGCTATCATGCACAGAGATTTAAAAATATGCAAATGCCATGTAGCTGGACAGAACCAAGGTAATGTTGTTTGTCATCGCCTGGAGATACTCAGATTATTTTTTTACATTCTGCCTAATTACATAATCAGTCTTAATTAATCAACTTCTCAATATTATAATTAGATGAAAAGTGTCAATGAGCAAACTGCAGAGCAACATGAAAAACTGCAGATACAGCTTTCTACTGCTCAATACGTGCTACATAAACGTGTTTTTCCAAGCGTGAAAGATGCCCGCGCATACATGCAAAGTGACTCGAGCGGCCAGTCGCGCGGCTATTTTGCATGCATTCGTGGGCTTCTTTCACACTTGGAAAAACACTTTTATGTACGAGGGTGGTCTGAAAAGTTCTCGGCCTGATGTAGAAAAAATCGTTTTGGAACTTCAAAATTAATTTTATTTTTCAACATACCGTAAAATTCCGAGCAAACGCCCCCCTTCAAGCAAGTCGAAATTACCGGCAAAGTTAGGGGGTGCGCTATCCCGGAACGGCACCTAAATCCAAGATGGCAACGACAAAATTTTCCCGCCAAAAAAAAAAAAAGAACCACAGTGGGAATGGCTTTAAAATTTTATTGAATACGAACTTTATTAAGCCAAAGATTTGTTAGTGGTGTTTATCACTCTCAAAACCACCGAAAGAACTACAGAAAGAGCACATCGACGCTGCACCGACGTGTCGCCGCGACTGGCGAAACGAACATTGGTTATGCAGCTTCTATTCCAGGCAAAATTATGTCCGCTAGAGTAAAGTGACGTGCAATGTTCACTTTATTAATAACCATGTCTATGGTGAAACGTTTAGCACTAATGAGAGTGCCGATACAAGTCAAGCTCAGCTGCAGTCCATGGCTACCGACAGCGAACAGCGAATCGCGGCTCGGCCATGCTCGCATCGCAGCTGGTGGCACCGCAAATATCAGCATGTTTTCTTCATCGTGTGAAATTATTGCGAGGAGAGGGTAAAGCGGCAACGACGGTAACAAAACATTGCTGCTTGGGAGTCGGCGGTTCGTTCTGAAGCGCCGTCTGCTACGGATTCGAAGTGAACTAGAAAAGGCCTAGCGACGATATCGGTGGCGTGTGATTAGCAGCGGTGAAGCTGCCAGCGACGCCGAAGCGTAGCCGCGACCACTCCTCTGTCGCCGAGCGGTCACGTCGCTGTGCCGCAGGAAAATCCTTTGTGCCGTGTGAGAGGCAGATCTCGCTGTCGGCCGGCGGTTCGTGAACAACAGACCGCCAGCCGCAGTTTGCCTCGATGCGCACGTGTGCCCACTGGTGGACCTAAAGTCCCTAGAAAAAAATATCTAGGGACTTTAGGGGCGCCGGGTGCGACCATGATTTGATGAAATGGCTCATCGGGGCACCCCGATGCGCACCGGTGTGATTTGCTGAAATTGCCATTATTTTCGCAGACTAGATGTGGCAGGCACTGGCCATCAGGAGAACCCTGATAGGATGCGGAGCGGGGGGGGCACTGTCCCGGAACGGCGCAGCAACTTGAAATTGGCCGTGAAGCTAGGGGGGGGGTGCTCTTGCACGGGTGGGGGCGCTTGCTCGGAATTTTACGGTAGTCTCCTCTCAACTCTACACACTTGGTCCATCGATGTTCCAGAGCCAGGATTCCGTCCTTAAAATGACTTTGTGGAAGTTCTGAAAGGTACTCATCCACAGCAGCAATAACTTCTTCATTTGATGAAAAACGTTGCCCACCAAGAAAGATTTTGAGTTTGGGAACAGGTGGTAGTCCGACGGGGCCAAGTCAGGAGAATAGGGTGGGTGCTCCAACAATTCGTACTTCAAAATCGTGCAATTTAGCCATTGCAAGATGCCCTTTGTGCACCGGTGCATTGTCTTGATGAAAGATAATTTTCTTCTTCTGCAAACCTGGTCTTTTCTCACGAATTTTCTGATCCAACTGAGTTAAAAGGTCAGAATAATACTCCCCAGTTATGGTTTTACCCTTTTCAAGATAATCCACAAGCAGAATGCCTTCAGCGCCCCAAAAAACAGAGGCCATCACCTTTCCTGCGGAGGGAACTGACTTGGCTTTCTTTGGTGCAGACGACCCGGCTTCAGTCCACTGCTTTGATTGTTGTTTCGATTCCGGCGTGTAATGGTGAATCCAAGTTTCATCCATTGTTATAAATCTGCGCAAAAAGTCTGCTGGATTTTTGTTGTACAGCTCCAAAGCATGCTGTGACATCGTCATGTAGTTGCGTTTTTGCTCAGGAGTAAGGATGCGCGGCACCCATCTTGCACAGAGCTTGTTCGTGTGTAGTTCGTTATGCAAAATGTGACCTACACGTTCCACTGAGATGCCAACAGCCTCGGCAATTTCGCGCAACTTCACTCTCCTGTCTTCCAAAACCATATCGTGCACATGGTCAATCAATTCAGGAGTTGTTGCACTTTTTGGGCGCCCTTCGTGCGGGTCATCTTCAATCCTCTCTCTCCCCCGCTTAAACTCAGCAGCCCATTTCTTGACTGTGGAGTATGAAGGTGAATCTTGCCTGTAAACTTTAACAAACCTTTGGTGAATTTCATTCGGAGATAAACCTTCTTTTACAAAGAACTTTATCACCGCACGGTACTCAAGCTTCTCCATGCCTTACAGTGCTTCACACTACACCCACTGTGATCGACTGTAAAAGCCAAACTGCTAATTGGCACTAGATGGCGTTTCATCTGACACTTGCAGAGACTTGTATGAACGTGCACATGAGTGCTGCAAGTTCTAGCTCACGTGATTCTTATTGAGGCCGAGAACTTTTCAGACCACCCTCATAGCACGTACTGAGCAACAGAAAGCTGTATCGGGAGTTTTTCATGTTGCTCTACAATTTTCTCATTGACAATTTTAATCTAATTATAACATTTGAGAAGCTAATTAATTAAGACTAATTATGTAATTAGGTGGAATGCAAAAAATAATCTGAGTATCTCCAAGCGATGGCAAACAACATTACTTTGGTTCTGTTCAGCTACGTGGTATTTGCATATTTTTAAACCTTGGTGCGTGATAGTTGGGACACCTTGCATAAACAAAATATATTGCATAATGTTAACAAGCACTACCATCATGTCCAATTGGCTACTACAGAAGATGCTCCTATTCATGCCAATTACTTCCACTCTAAACTACCATGGTATGACTTTGGCTAAGCATTGTTTTAGAGTTTTCCATCATAAATTCATGTTCTCTGCACAAATACTGCAGCAATACATGAATTTCACCACGAGTCCCAAGGAATTGCTGCAGCAAAAGCTACTACTAGTACCCATAGCCTCATGCAGACCGAAAGGCAACTATGGCTAGAGGCACTCAGCTTCCCTAATGACAGGTTCGCAATACCTATTTTTGGTATGTGGCGAACCAAGATACATGTCTCTTGTTTTCTTTTTTCTTTCTGTTCCTTTTTTTCTCACAGACGTAATCTTAGTAGCCACATGCAGTGAGTACAAAAAACCCTGCTGATATGTTCCCACTTTTCCTACCTGCTAGGTCGCATTTGAGTAGGTCCCATCACACAGCCCACAAACTTCTAAGTACCGGAGAACCCTGTTAATATGCTCTTTAAGGGATCGTGGAAAAATAATGTAACAGCCGAGAAAATGTAACAGTGAGGAAGGCCCCAAGTAGCCACAGCAATGTCAGAAACAACCCCGAATGGCTGCCAATACATTGATTAGACGTTTTGATGCTTGTACTGTGACTGGAGATAGCGCGTGTGCACCAGTATAATTAAGGAACACATACTATGTTCCATGACCGTTGCCCCTTCCCCACTATTAATACGCCTCGCCATAAAGCACAGCTGTACTGTGGCGAAACTGACTTTAGGGAACAGGCAAAAACCACTACCGTGCCGAGATACACTTATCGGGCCTGACGATCGCATACTTTTGGCATTTCGGTGTGGGCCCATGGGCAGGGCTTGACAGGCCTGATTGCGAGTATACATTTATTGTCTAAGTGCAAGAGTAAATTTGCCTCTGCGCCACTAAATTTACATGACCACTGCATTTGAACACAACATAAAATTCAGGAACATTACAGAATGGCGACGTATCATATGGGAACATAACGCAGAGGAGTCAATGGGCTTTAGGTCGGTATCGCCAAAAATGTGACGCAGCAGCTGTGAAAACACAATAGCAAAGAACCTATCGACAGGGTTCCACTGTATTAATTTCTCACCTGACCAGGATGCCACAGTTCTGTGACATCTCCATACCTTATGTTGCACTTAAGGCAAGGCAATGACAAACTCAGTGATGTACGAATAGAACACAGTGTTCACTGCACAAACATACTTTATCCAATATGTAAAAAACCTCATTTATCTGCATGCTAGCTTCCCAGCAACATAGCATATCGTGGCTGCTGCTGCTAATTGGCCATCAATTGTGTGGCATTATTTCGTTACCATACTCGACTAGTAGCTACTGCACCCAATGTGCAAAAAGCAAGAAGCAAGTGATCTCTGGCAAGAATGTATCTGTTAACACTCATTCAAGGCCAATTTTAATTAAGCCTGTTGCACTTGAGAAAGAAAGTTCTAGTGACTGTGGGATGCGGAATTTTGATTTAGGGCCACATTTATTTTACGAGAATTGCTGAAAATAAGTAAGTTTGAAAAAATTTGAAGCACAAAGTTTACAAATCTATAACTCGACACCAAGAACAGATATCACAGTTTTCTAAACAGCCTCTGCTGAAACATTTAAAGCGGACAAATTTGATATATTAGTTTAAATCTTAAGTGAATTTGTTACAATGTTTACAAGGGTATTGCAGAAGCTCTACTCACATATTTGTGTTGTTTTTAGGAGTCATGTATATCATTAATTTTGTCCACTTTGGATGTACTACTAGATGCAATTTACAGAATTGTGATATCACTTGTCATTGCTGAGTTATACAGTTGTAAACTTGATAGTTTCGTTTTCCGAAAATTCACAATTTTCAAGAATTTTTACTAACAAATGAACAGCCTAAATCAAAAGACTGCTCGCAAACAGTTAAATTTTAACATTTTCTTTGAAATGCAACAATCCTCATCAAAATTTGGTGCAGTGGTCGCCGACAAAAACAATTTCTCCTTTCCCATGTATTTAGATGCTCCCCCCTAGCTAAAGCTTTCTATTAAGGATGGAATGCACTGTGTTCTAAAAGAGGCTAAAACAGATTCTAGCAAGATTTTAGAAAATTTAGTGTGCCACAATGGCCGATATATTAGAAAATACTTTGAAATTTGTTACGTCACACTGATCTATTGGTAGTGGAGTTTCAGTGCAAAATTGAAACAAAAAAAAGTTTTTTTTCTGCTAGTACTAGTAGTAATCAACTTTTTTTCTGCAAAATTAACAAGAGTAGAGTTTTGAAAGAATATTTTATCAGTCTAAACTTATTTAGTGTCCAAGCATGTTTTCCCCCAAAGGCCATGATCAACACATAATCAGGGTTCTGCTGAATATATACGTTTAGAAGCTACAGTCAACTCTCAAGCAACACAAGATGGCATTTTCAGACCACCTTTTTTTTCTGGTTCTTTACTGGGACTGAAAGGTTACACTGCAAAACATCTGAGATCAAACCAATAAAAATGACAGATTCATGCCTTTTCTTTTTCCACGCCTGTAAATTCTAAATTTGTAAATATATACTGCGGGCCAGTAGGTGGTGGGGGGTGGGGGGTGAGGGAGATGCAATTAGATAGCACACATTTTTAAATGGTTTTCTCTGAGCACACATCGTTAGTGGGATACAACCACACTTTATTAATGATGATTTACATTCAGAAACAGCACACAAGCAACAGCAAACTTGGAACAACAGAAATTGACAAGCAACACACAGTGTTTAGGTCACAGTGACTGCTTCAGCAAATCTGCTGTTGCTGATTTTGCCTACTACAGGAACTACAGGAATAAACTTGCTCAAAGCTAGTAGTAACCCTTTGACGCCCTTTCACCATCAGAAGACTTCCAAAGGTATGGATGAAGACTGGCAAGCTCAACCTTTTCATGAACAAAATTTTTTGTAAGATGCAAAATTTGTAAAATTGTAGAACGAGCCCGAATTTGTAAACATTACGGAAAATTCAGGAGAACTGGCAGCTATGTTTTTCTGCTCACCTGTATCAAGTTGTGTTCTGGCAGCTGGGATGCCTGAAAGTGGTCCTTGAGCAACAGTTGTGAGAAACTGGCATGTGTCTGGATGGCTTCCTGCTCCTGCAGTGGCTGGCCGCACAGTCGGTACAGGTCTGCGCAAAGCAGCATGTTTTCATTCTGACACAATGAAAGAGCAGCTGGGCTACATTGAGCAACTGCTGTCACTAAAAGTGGTAAGTAAGTGGCAAGGAATTGTAAGTCAAAGCTCTGACACATATCGCCATGTAAGGAACAAAAGAGCAAACTTCCCAATGCAGGTCAACAACAGTTTAGTACCAAATTTGGTGATGTGTAGACAGTATTCATTATACAAGTTTATTTCTTAATAATAATAATAATAATTCTCGGTAAACGGAAATCGCCTAAACAGAACTGTCACTTAAATGGAACAATGTTACATTCGTAAACAATGCCCACATTATCTACATCAAACTACAAGTTACCGAGCCTGCTATGATCTCGCTGCAGTTCTGCCACGCAGTCACATGGTTTCTTATATGAAATTTTTCAAGCGAAGAGCGGAGCACAAGTCTTGGGCAGATTTACAGGCGCACAAGAGCATCAACAAGGCCAGGAGCTCCAAAACACCAAATTAAAACAGCTGCCTATCGGTAAAGGTGCATGAATTATGCCAACTAAACGCGTGAATTATGCCCACAACGGTTCTGCTCCAAAACGAAAGAGGGCACCACATTGCCACTAGCTAGCACTAGGATTGCTCAAATAAAAAATTCTGCTTACAAAATTTCTACGCACTTTTGCAAGTAATGGCTCAGGTATGAGCACTTCCAAGGATGAGCGTTTCGTTGCACCATAACAAACTGGGTTAGGTTAAAATACATCACGAAAAACTGGGTCTTTAAAAAACAGTTGTCAGTCCCTTTAAGCCCAGGTGGGGAAGGAAGACGTGCTGCTCTGCTTTCTCCGGTCTGGTTTCAGCTTCTTGCGCGTTTTTTCTAGTCATTTTTACAGGGTCTTTCCTCATCATTTTAAGGCATGTGACACTACGGTAGCTAGCGACGCACCGAACCTTCACCTTTGGCTCGAGTGTCTGAAAAGCAGTGCATGGGAGTTAGGAATCTTGTTCAAAATAATCGTGTGCTGGAATACAGTAGAACCTTGTTGAAAATGTCACGGGGAAAAGAAGTAAGAAATATATTTACACTGTATTTACAAGAATGGCAGTGGCTGACAAGATCATAGTCAGCTCACGAAGTCCTGAGTGTCGTCTTCTTCAAGTCATCTCAAAACGTCTTCTTCATCGCTCTGTCACATGACTCCCGGCGGTTGAAGCACCGACCCGGTGCTGTTTAGGAGGCGGTCGAATGATACGGCTTAAGACGCATGCCGTGGACAACTTCCGAACGAGGCTGAGCCACGGTGGGGTCAAGAGGGGTGATTTCGTAGGTGACGTCGGTTACTTGACGCAAGACACGGTAAGGGCCAGAGTAGCGTGAAAGTAACTTCTCCGAGAGGCCAACACGTCGCGACGGTGACCAAAGGAGAACCAGGGCGCCCGGTGTGTAATGGGCGTCACGATGGCGGGTGTCATATAAGCGCTGCTGATTTTCCTGTGAGTCCACAAGCCGACGTTGGGCAATATGGCGTGCCTCTTGTGCCTTGAGTATGACTTCCCGGGCGTACTCTGATAAGAAATTCAGGGTATCAGGCAGAAGCGTGTCGAAAGGTAGTGTAGGGTCGCGGCCAAACAAGAGGAAGAATGGAGAGAAGCCTGCGGTATTGTGGCGAGACGAATTATAGGCAAAGGTAACGAACTGCAATGCAACGTCCCAGTCACGATGATCAGCGGAGACATACATGGACAGCATGTCAGTGAGGGTTCGGTTGAGACGCTCGGTTAGACCATTCGTTTGTGGATGGTAAGCAGTAGCAAGTTTGTGTTTAGTTGCGCACGAGTGTAGAATGTCATTAACAACTTTAGAAAGAAAGTAGCGGCCTCGGTCGGTGAGGAGCTGTCGAGGGGCACCGTGGTGAAGGATGACGTTTTCTAGTAGGAAATTGGCGACATCGGTTGCACAGCTTGTCGGAAGAGCCCGTGTGATTGCGTATCGGGTGGCGTAGTCTGTTGCTACAGCAATCCACTTATTTCACAAAACAGACGTAGGAAAAGGGCCTAAAAGATCAATGCCTACACGGAAGAATGGTTCTGATGGCAAGTCAAGTGGTTGAAGGCGGCCAGCAGGGAGTGTGGTTGGCTTTTTTCGCCGTTGACAAAGGTCACACACAGCAATATAACGGCAGACGTCATGGTAAAGAACAGGCAAAAAGAAAGCGCCGACTAACACGGTCATAAGTCCGTGACACGCCAAGGTGACCGGCAGTCGGCACATCATGAAGCTGGGCGATACCATTTCGTATGATTTCCTGGTGGCAACATTCCGTTTGGGATTGAGAACACAAAAAATGACCCAATACAGTTACACTTCTCTGTTATCAGTTAGTACATTCCCGACAAACACGGTCTTTTTGGCCAGAACTTTCAGTACATCACCAAATTATGATCGCATGGTATGTTTTCTGGCCACTAGATCCCGTGTGACCAAGATGCAAGGCATGCGCAATCGAGAGCGGTGAGCGCCCACCACAGCAGCTTCCCCGCAGTATTTGCTGAAAATGTTGGCACACACTCCACTGCCTCTTCGGGTACCAGCAGATCTCATTGTGGGTCGTCACACGTCGCATTCACAGCTATGAGATGAACATCTTTACCTATCTGTTTCACGGCGTGCATGGCATCGTGCTGCTTGAAGCGTACTGCACGCTTTAAACAGGCAATAACCCAAACGAGCCGCCAATCCCTGCAGCAGGTGGCGCGAAGTGGGCATCATGTTTCGCTCTGGTGGCATGGCATCATATTCAGCAGAACATCGCTCACCAGCTCGATTTCATTCCAGTTTTCCGTCGCTGTCTCAAAACACTGCACAATAGGAAAACTGACAACACACGTCTCGGACCTCAACTGCTTAATTCGTGTCGGCATCTCAAGACCCAACAATTCTTGCGAAATAAGCCCATACTAATACTCTCCGCCAAAATACTCCGCCCGAAGAAGCTGCTGGCCCAGGCAGAATTCCAGGAAAGCCAACATAAGACTGCGGAAGCCGCAAAAACCATGCGCGTGTCAGGCCTATCGGTTCCGCAAGCTCCGCGTACGTCGACATCTCATGCTGCAACGATTCACACAAAGCTTCGTGTTACGAAGATGTCAACTTCAGTTATGTTGGCCAAATTTTTTAGTGACTTCGGATCGTACCTTTCCCCGGTTATTATGTTTCCTCTTGTTTTGTTTTTTTTCCTAAAATGTATGAATGAAGTTCTGCTGTATTATTTGTAGATACTGACAATTTTTTTTGGAGCCCTATAAAAAAACTATTTTCTCACGGCAATGAAAGAGTTAAAAGTGTGCAGTATGCTTCAAATGGCATTATGCCACACGTTCGACACAGGCAGGTTAAGATGCTTATCGCAATTGGGTTGGCAGTGATAGCTGTGAATGTGGTGTGCGACGACTCGCAAGAAGATTTGCTGGTACCAGAATAGGAAACTGAGGGCGCACCAGCGTTTACGTGACATGGGCGGGCGAGTACTGTGATGAAGCTGCTGCGGCGGGTGGCTACTGTTCTCGATTATGCAAACTTCGCATCTTTTCTTATTGTTGAAAGAAAAAATTGAAGGCATGGCCGGCAGCATACGGACGCTCACACTTGTTTCCTCGAAAACGGCATTAGCACAACCATGTTACCCCGCTCCGCCAACAGGGAGGCGTGGATAAGCACTGTACCTCCACACCAGCCCTCACTCATCAGCTTGGGCAGCAAGATGTTGCAGCAAGAAAAAAATGTTGCTACCTTTAGTTTTATTCAAGGTTCCTAATAGGTGGTGTCCAAATCCACGCCCAATAGGGTGGCGCCCTGTGGAGTTAAAATGCAGATCCTTTTGCTGGTTGAATGCGGCAAAACTGATTGCAGAAGCCGGGAACACATGCATCATAGAAAGCAGCTTTTGGACACCACCTATTGGGTGCAGCTGTTGGCGCCCATTAGTGGACAGAATATGAAAGCAATTTTTAACGATTTCAGAGGCTCTGCACATTGCCCTGCACTGTGTCGGCAATCTTTCACTGACACCTCCCGGAGTCAAAGCTGTTTTGGCACAGCATGGCGCAATTACTGTTATTTTTCCGCTTTCGGCACAACTTGGCACAGCAATTTGCGTCAGTATCAAAATGACGCAATTGGCACAGGATTACCACCCATCTGTGATTACTTAGAAAAGCACTTCAGCACCCCTTTAAGACAAAAGACAAACAAGGCACAATTGTGTAATTAATGCTACAATAAGACAAAATACCACTCAGTAACGCTAAAGAGATGAGGAAAAGAGCACATGTAGGGCCAATTTAAGCTTTCACAAAAAACATGGGCAAGAAAAAAATTTGCTTCAAAGTGAACACTTTGCATCAAAACAAAAGTATTTGATTCATATTTGATATTTAAGATGCATATTACCAATTTTATTGCTTCAGAGGCTTATCACTTGTGCAAATATACTCGCTTATAAAACACACATGGTTCAGGCCAGCTTAGAGAACCTGTGAAACTAATCCACCATTGTAGGCAAGCGAGAGCGCTCTCTCAGTAACTCACCCTTGAGGAGAGCAGATGCCCAGAGCTGAACATGCACATCTGGGATTTTGCTGGCCAGCTGCATGGCAGGAGTGACCATGTTCATGCTCTCCCGACTGTTGCCCAGCGAGAAGAAGATGTGCCCCAGAAGCACCAGTGAGCAGGAGGTGAGACGGTTCAGGTCTTCAGCATTCGCCATCTTGAGCGTCTCTCGCAAGTAGCGCCTGCGCAGCACGGTACGTCCCGCACCCCCATTTCAGTGTTTGATAGAGATGACTGGGCAATAAAAATTAGTTTACACGACTGTGATGATGAGTGCTGGTAATTGATTCATTCTGAGATTTTGTGTGCCAAAACCACAACCTGATTATGAGGTGCCCCATAGTGAGGGACTTGAGGGACTAATTTTGACCACCTGGAGTTCTTTAACGTAGACTCTCAAAAGGGTAAACGCTCACGCCAAATGCAACGTAAACAATTTACTGAGCATGCACAGATTTTGAGCCTGTACCCTAGGAGCACTAGTGAGCAGGAGGTGAGACAATTGAGGTCTTCAGCATTCGCAATCTTGAGCATATCTCACAGCGCCTGCAAAGCACGGTACGTCAATCACCTCCATTTCAGTGTTTCATATAAGATGGCTGGGCAATGAAAAACTAGGTTGATGAACACTGCTATTAAATTAATTCTAGAGTTCTATGTGCCAAAACCACGATCTCATTATGAGGCACGCCATAAAAGGTGACTACGGATTAAAAGCCAACTGGAACGAAATTTCACTTGCTACTAAATTGGCTATAAATGCACTGCATATACTATAAATGTAATGTGGCAAAACTGCAGGGCTGCTAATTGTCTAATTTTCTTATTAGCAGCCTTTATATAGTGCCTAAGCAGACGACATGTGCACCTGGCAGCCAGTGAGCTGTAGTGATGCGAATATGGCAAAACTCCCAGAACCGTAAATGACTGCTAATCACTCAGTTGCGCCTAGGTGTCTAAGCGCATGGCTCGATCAACATTTGCAAGTTGATGGACGTGCTTTCTCGTTACGCACGTGATTTGAGCTACTGAAAGAATGCGGACGCATTGCAAGGCGGTCGGGTGCTTGAACACATACTTGAACACAAACAATGGCTGTGCAGTACACAACGCTGCGCAGAGCAAGGCAGAACACATCTTTCTTGTCCCAGCTTTAAGGGCGTAAACGTGCAACGCGCCACAGCAGGCAAATGCGACGTGCACCAGCCAATGCGCACAAAGCATGTAAACACGACAAAGCTGCATAGGCTACTACATTTTGCGAGCACATTCACTTGCCCGTGCAAGATCCGCTTGCCAAACACTTCCTCGGGATGACTATAAGTACTATAAGTAGCGATGGTGCACGAAAAGCAAAGGTTCAGGGGCGATATTCTCGAGCAATCATTTCCGGTGGTAGTTCATCTTCGTGACATTTCGCATGTCTCTGCATCGGAAACGTCGAAGTAGACGAACCAAAGCCTTTCTGACACAGCACCAGAAACCCTGTCAGCAGATACCGCATGCTCCATTTGTCACGAAGAATGCAACGTGGTGTCCATGGTGTAAATGTAACAGTAAACTATGCTGGAATGTGATGCCGCCAGAGAGAAACAGGCGAAACTTTACCACGGCTGAAGTCCGGCCATGACTTTATGCACACTTTGCATTAAGCTTCAGCTACTTCTCATCCTTCATTACAGATGGCAATAGTTGCCTGCTCGGTCGTCTCAGTTTAGCTAAGGTTAAAGGTGGGGATACAGTCCCCACCAGTTGATGGTTCTGGTGTGCCAGGCAGCGGCCAGTGAAGTCTGATCCGTCATGCTGGCAAAGATCGCTAAAATTTTGCACTCTGTATAGGACAGCACAACAGGGCCCAGAGAAGCTCGGCGATCAGTTGGTACCACAGCAGAAGCGTACAAGTGTGCGGTGAGCGAGCGCTCTGTTGTTTGTCAAAGGTGCAAACTCAGCATGCTCACTTTCAGTAAGCCTGCTCTGTAGGTCAGCATGCACACAGCGCATGCTGACCAGTGTGGACAGAGCACACAAAGCAGCTGGCAGAGTATACTAACTCTGTGGCTAGCAGACATGCAGGACCTTTTCGCTGATACACAGGAATGGTACAAGTAAGGGAAGCAGACGACATGAGCACTGGTTCTCAACAGCCTAAGTCATACGTCACTCCCTGCCTGTAGTATTGCCGGCATTTTTTTTTTTTCAGTTTCGGTATGAAAAACATTAATGTTTGCTAGCGTTCTGTGATGCACCCACTCGAATTTCAAGTGTAAAATTTTCCACAAAGCCTACTCTGTCTAAATTATCTGAAACTGGGCTTTTTATGCGGTCAAAAATTTGATTGCAGTTAGCCTATAATTTTGACCACCTGGGGTTCCTTATCGTGCATCTAAATCTAAGTACACAGGCATGTTTTAATTTTGCCTCCATCGTATTGCGGCCATCGCAACCGTAACCAAATGCATGACTTCGAGCTAAGGAGCACAATGCCACAGCCACTAAGCTACCACGGCGAGTGATGAGCACTGCTTTGGTTATGCTGATTTTATATAAAATCCTACAGTGTAGTAAGACAGTGACCTAACACACTTTCACAACCAACATAAGCTGGCAGAGTCAAGTAAAGATACAGTCTCTGTAGCAGCAAAAATACAATTTGGAGCGTACTATATGCACATATTAGCAAGAAAATTATAATCATTATGGTTAAATATATCATGCATCTGAGATTGAAGATATTATCCCGCACCATAAACCTCAGAAGTTACCTGCTTTTTTCAGCTCGAGTCAACACACCTATACTCAGTGTGCCTTGTACTGCCCATTTTAAATGCGCAGTTGCACCCATACACGACAGACATTGTTTGCATTGCATTGGCGTTGTGCTATGGGTCAAGCTACAAGGCGGTATCCAACACAGTTGTTTGCAGTAGAGTGCATCTTTGAACGTCCCGAATCGCTCCAATACCCTTCCATATCTTCTGTTACCAAGCACAACACCCCGGCTCCACGTGCACTGCCCAATCTCGGAGGCATGGCTCTTGCAAAATGTTTTGCAACTTCACTAGGGTTGGCTAGCTGTGTGGTCACACCAATGAAAAAAATGTATTCATTTGCTCATGACACTTTTTGAAGGGACTGAAGACCACATCATTTGCTTTAAATTTATGAGCACTTTTTTCCACGTGGATCATCATAGATAATAAGGAAAAAAATTAGGTAGACTCAACTCCAGCTGATATCTAGGTAATGCAAAGCATACAGAATTTGGTAGAGAATCGTACTATTTATGAATCATATAACTGTTCCGCAGCTAACAGTTAATGTTTTTGCAGCGTGTTGTGAATTGATGCAGAGTGCAGTACATGGTGTTTGTTCTTGTGATATCTAGTGACCCAATTAGGTGTTAAAGAGGTTCATTGAAGCGCTGCACACACCTAGTGGCAAAAAGCGGCCCAAGATGCAGTATGCTCCTATTGCGTAGTGTCTTAAGACGCCGAGGGGAAACCGAACCAGTTAAACCAGCACGACGCTCGTCTGTGTCTCTTGCTCCAGCTAGTACGATAGCGACCAAGAGGGCGCATCCAATGAAGAGATGCTTGCAGAACACCTCGCACGTGCGCAATGCGCTCACACTCTATGCACTTGGCACCCCAGCCAAATATCAAGTGCAACCTCAAATATAGAGCAAGAGTGCCCGACATTTGATACAAAGCAACATATCAAGAGGCACATTGATGTCATGGTTAATTATGCAGTTCTATGCACTTTCTTTCGGGGCACAAGGCTATTAATTTGATTTGGGCAGAACTCATCTGCTATAACTATCGAAACCATGGTTTGTTTCTTTCTTTTTACTGGCTGCTTCTTACTGCCTGCTTTGCAAAAGAGGCCAGACACAGTGTAGACCACTTATAACGTAAGTCGCCGGAGTCGCGAATATCCGCACTATAACCAAAGCGACAATTTTCAAGGCCCGCACATATGCAAAACATGTGCACCGAGCCACCACGCGTATGCGACAGTCGAGGAATGCGGCTAGAATGTTTGCATTCAATTTACAGTCGAATCTCGTTAATTCGAACCAAATCACGAGGTGGCGCCTCCAACCGGCATTGCTCCGGCACCGCCATAGAGTAAAAGCTTAGGAGAGACCCCTCAATGTCGCGCGCGAACAAAAAAAAAATAAATAAATAAATAAAGAAAGAAAAAAAAGATGCGCCGGGAATTTCACCCTCTCTCAAATGGCAAGGTCGCCGATTCTGCGTTGCGCCGGAACATGCGTGTACGTGCCGACGTCTCAGCCACGCTACCGTAGCCACGCGTAGAAAATGGCAGTGAACCCTTCTTTCTCCTTTATGCTTCCTCTACTTTCTAGTCACGTGTTGACCTTGCACGCTACAGCTACGGTGCAGAAGGAAGCAGCGCCGCTGTCCCAGGCCGGCCAACGCCGGCTTCCCGATAACGGCAGAAAACGAACTTCGGAGAGCTGGCGCTGGGCCGGCTGTAGCGGCGGCGCCTGCATGGCGGTGGGCGCGCACGGTGACAGTCAAAAGTGAGGGAGGTACGAGGGAGGGCGAGGGGAGCCACCGAAGCGGCGAAGATGCCGAGGCGAAATCCGCTTCCCTGCCGCCCTCCTCGCTCACATTCCACGGTCTCTGCGTGCGCCCTTCCCCGTGCTGTACCGGCGCCGCCCGCTCCCTGAAGTTTCGTTTACTGCCGTTATCGTGAAGCGAGCTAGACCGGCCTTGGCAGTTTCGTGGCCCTCGCTCGCTATGCGCGCCGTGATATTTCACGAATCGCACTCAAGATTCTGGTTTCAGCCTCACTGGCTGTTCGTTCGCACCACGTGCCCTTCTCCTCCACTTCGTCTCTTTCTTCCTCGAGCACTCCTTGGGGAGCCCGTTTGAGGGGAGCGTTCGCCGTCTCCGCTGACTTCTGTACTCCCAGGCAGCCACACTGTAACCGGTATTTCGTTTCCCGCAACTGCACTATAAGCGATACGTGTATACATAGAGTGCTATGGGAAAATTAACGGGAGTCTGAAAAGACCGCACTATATCCGGTTCTGCACTATAAGCGGTTACGTTATAAGTGGTCTATACTGTAGTTGATACACAACAAAAACTGTTTAGTCAGACAAGAATGCTTCGCATTAAAGATCTTTCATGGATGCATGCCAATCTAACTAAAGATACATTAAAGACAGAAAAAGCTGTATAAGTGAGTTCTCACATCCTTCAGAAGTACTAGGGGTCCGTTTGCAGCATCACGCCCTCGCACAGTAGCGTTCGAGCGCAGTCGTAACAGGCTGCTCTCAGTGACGACTCTCACGCAGTCTGCGCTGCAGCACCACAGTGTCGGCTAACACAGCAGAAACTGATGCTGCAATTGAGCACAGTTGTCTGCAGTCGTCGCTGGCTGTTCTCAGTAATAGCTCCCATGCAGGCTGCGTTGCAGCACTATGACGTCAACTTTCACTGCCACAGCCGTACAAGCTCCTAGCTGACCTCAAACGTGGAGGGGGTATAATGTGACGTGAGAAACTATAAGTACAGTTTACTGGTTAAAAAAGCGCGCAATTAAGTTGTCTGATCGAATGACATATACACAAGTTAACCTTTATTTTATAGTCACTGATCATTAGTTTCAAAACAAATTCAGGGCTCTTACACACGTAGCATTACATCTACATTTGATATCAACCATGCCGTTGCATGCCGTTGCATGCCACCACACGAAAACCATTGTGTAAATCTGCTTAACAGCTTCACTGCGAAAAAAAAAAAGGAGAGAAAGCAGAGTCCTTCTTCAGGCAGTTACAAAAGCAAACAAGCTCATCTAACAAGTGATAATTGAAACCACCATTTTAAGGCTGCTAGAATACTCACTTGGCATCATTGTAGCGGGCTTGGAAGAAGGCATTGAATCCATGAACATAATAGGCAGCCGCTCGTAAACTGTGTGACCTGTCCATCAACAAGCAAAACAAAAACATCTGCATCAGCGTTAAAGCTTGGTTATGAAAATAGCTGATGACTATAAGGCTATAACTACTCTCACACACAACACTGTCACAAGAGTTCAAACAACTAGACAATAAGAATGTAAGCTTTTTGTAGGTAGAAGTTTACAGCTCTTCATAAAACAGGAGTCGGAAGAATAGCAAAACATGAAATCATTCAACAAAATTACTAAGGCACGCCTATCGAAAGCCATTCACAAGTGTCCATCATGGAGAGCGTTGAGGCTGCTGGATAAGAGCAAGCATGGCATTAGGGGTAGGAAATACAATGGAACCTCGATAAAGCAAACACGGATGTAACAAATTATTCAACTTAAAGTAATTACAATATCTGGTTGGCCATGCTTCAATACCACAGTGCTATCCTGCTATAACAAAAATTTGAAATATGGGATCCAACACAGTATTGGCTATATCGAAGCAAATTTTTGCTTGCAGAAATGTCCAAATAGTCGCCAAACAACTTTCCAGATGCCTGATGTTTCTGACCTGCATGATTATTCAGACTTCCCTGCAGCGCTGCCACCTACCTCAAGCACCAATGTACAACAGCAATAACTAAAATTTCTGATGCTGCGGAATGTTTCTGGCATGAACCGTGCGTGCGATGCCGTACACATGGCGGCCATGAACACAGCTGCCGTATGTCAAGCAGACACGAAAACATAACTTTGGTTGCCTACTCCCAACAAAGCGATGCTGGTTAGGCCTAGCGGCTTTACCAGTGCAGCCGGTGGAGTAGCCAGTGACAAGCCATCATGGGAAGCTATTTATCAATATGTTCACTCTCATAGACCTTATCGGCAACTGAGTGAGAGATTACACGCACAGGTTAGATTGACGGCTGTTGTAGCAGAGTATGGATCTAAGTGCGGATCTTTCTGTGTGCAAGAAGTCTAGCAGCAGCGGCTTGGCTTGGTTGGCCCTATGCAATAATACCGATCGCATTGTTGCGTTCTTGCGGCGATGCTGACGACGCGTATGAAATTAATTGTTGCTATCTTGTCTTGTATCGAGACGACAGGACGCCAACAGGCCATCAAAATCTGCACAAGACTCTTTGCTGGCCCATCGGAGGCACCTCATTGCGATTCTTTCGCAGAGACCTGATCACAATTGTTTTCTTTTTTCTCTGATATATGCGTTTATGTTTATACCGAACATCCAATATAACAAAGATATTTTCGTGACCAATATGACTTTTTTATAACAAAGACGTTCAGCTGTAATATAAGTTACAGCCCTAACAGTAGACAACATCAAAGCTCTATGGATTGCCACTGAAAAGATCTCCAAATGACTTAAAAGCTAAATGCCTGTTTTTGACAATATGAGTGAAAATGGAAACGTTGCAGTAATTTAAAAGTATGCAGGGTCACATTGCTGAATAGGTACTAGTGTGTTACTTTCTGAATGTACAAGAAATACATTTCTCTTCCCGAATGCTGAAACAACAAGACCAGAAGCAAAAGAGTAGTAAAATGAAAAGCTTGGTAAACTAACGCTGATGGTAGAGTCTCCGGATTAAGCCGAACGAGCAGCTCCTGAAGTTCCTTCTCTCGATGGCACCGCAGGTACACGATGACCAAATTTAGGCTGGCCAGGATTCGTAGCTCTGGTGATGCCATGCTCTGCGCTCAGGACAACGACGGGTACTCATTTCAACCCTCTTTAGGTAAAAAATAGGCTAATTTGAACTCCCTCTGTAGTGCATATTCATCATGCAATGGTATCAAACCTTTATTAATTTGGAGGTATTTGGCTGCACACCAATTAATTCAGTCAAGCCCCAAAACGAGGCGAAGCACTGCAAACTTGTGAAGCAAAAGGACCACTAGCATTTAACTGAAATGAAACGGCAGACTACGCAATGCAACAATTCTCACTCAAAAAGGGAGAAAGGAACCACATGAACTGTGCGCAAACACACTTGCATCGTTTTTATTTTTACATTTTGTGGTCCAGTAACTCTGCCTTGCTTTTTAACTCACCCTGAGGACTGTGTTGAATTGAGCTTCAGCAGCTTCCATGCAGTTCATGGACATGGCATACAAGCCCTGCGTGAAAGAAACCATTCATCAAAAATAATAAACGCATCCTATCCACTTCTCTTGCAAACCTCAGCTCCCATCTCCATGACTTACAACCCTGTCAGACGGGTAAATTTAGTGTCACTTTGAGAGAGTGTACTTTGCCGTTAGTGTCATTTGCACACCGTCACACGGAAAGGTTTACTGAAATAAGCTGTAGAGTGTATTCACCAGCGAGTGCATTCATCAAACTCCCTTCAGCACAGAAACTGCATTGTATTGGAAATCATAAACTTCAGAATCTCGGGTTTCGTTACACAGTGACAGAAAAGTTGGTGTGAAACAAACAGGAAGTAATAGAAGCCAATATGCCTTGTCTTCAGTAACACATGGAAAGATTGTTTCGTATTACGCAAAATAGACATAACGAAAGGTACAGAACAAAAATCGCACCATGATTCTATAGAAGCAGTATATTATGACAGCCAAAATAAGCATTGATTATGCTGTGCGAGCCATATAACAACACAACCCGCAATCTATATGTGCACACAAGTACACAAACAAAGCATCAAACCTCAATGTAACGAACTTCAATATAACGATACCTGCTATATAACAATGTAGTACAGTGTAATCTCGTTGATACAGCCTTCACGGGAACTGGAAAATACAACATATCATCCAAAAATCATTTTATCCGAACATAATCGCATATAAGAAAAAGAAATGGTAGATAACAAAAAGAAATGGTATACAAAAAAAAACGTAGTATGCAGAATCGTATCAACGAGATTCCACTGTATTTAACTTTTTATAGCTTCATGTCCATAGAACACCATGTATTTTTAACCTCAAGGTAACAAGGTGTTTATCGACGATTTCAGTATAATGAAATTTCACTGCTGTCACAAAGGAAGACTGAGGCAATAAACTGAAACTACCACAGGTGCCAAAGGTCGAATAGTGGAATTACACATGCGGTTGTTTACGAGCGCACATTTCAGGTTGTACACGGCGTGACATAGGGCGGTCGCCAAAGCAGAGCAACGTCTTCTCCGGCAATGGCGAATTTAGGTGGTCACGGTTTGTGAGATGCGCCGCCAGATTTCCGGGGCCATAAGCTGGCGAGTGCAATGTCGATCAGAGGCACAAGGGGGCACACATATTAGCACATCATCATAACTGCGCATTCTACACAGCATAGTTCCACATTCTGCAAGTGCTTTCTGCCAGCACCCAATTTGCTGTTTTTGTTATCGCCATGTGGCAAGTCACAAGCATGAATAGCAGTAGCGGCAGGAGTACTATTCGGAACGCCCTGTCAGTTGAGGGCAAGGCTAGTATCTTATTTCATGAATTTATTTCAGGATACCACAAAGCGCGCTATCCATGATTTTGAAGTCACAAGAAGCTCTCCTCGACTCTCTGGAACTAACAGATGCTTTTACCGCAAATAGATGCGTTTCCAGTGAGTACACTGTTCCTGCAACAAGTTCTGGATATAAGTAGCCGAGTGATTTTTCGTAGCTGCAAGCACTTACCTGCGGCACCCGAAGTGCCCACATCACAATACCTCAACATGGTTTTATGGAGTAGGTAGCCTACTCTATAAAACCATGTGGATGTTCTGTGATAAAACAGACTCATATATAAGACTTCTGGCAAACCAATGCATAACAGCAACCAAACTTTTCCGGGGCCGTACTGGATCTTGCTTGATTTTCCGCACAAGATGTGCGCGCAATGACACTAAAAGGAACATGTGCCAGCGATGAACAAAGTTACCAAAATTTAGGTTATTGCCTTACTTCCACGAAATTTTAACGCGAAACTTTCTTTTGCGGCATACAACAACTGCATTCTAACTGTACCTCGGTGAGACCAAATCAAAATGCGCCAAACCAACGCCTCCTAGATAGCAGGCCTGTGCACTCTGCTTTATAACGTCATGCTACTTGGACCGAAATTTCCATTGCCAAGCCCGGCGTGCAAAAGCAGTGATGTCAAAATCACCGCGGATTACTTGGGAGTGTCCCCATTAGATTCTATGGAAGTCAGGAAAGGCATCATAACGTCATGAATCGAAGTGCACCGGCCTTGTGCTATCTAAGAGGCGTTGGCCAAGCGTCTCAACACACTCGCTTGCCCATGAGGAGCTGATAACTAGAAGGACCACTCAGCAGCGTTCAATTGGACATTAATGCTTTCGCATTCACAACTCATAAGAAGTGCTTAGGTGTCCTTGGTTTTTTTTGTTATTAAAACTTGTTTCTTTGGACTGCCCAGTTATTGAAGCATTTTGGGTGACCCCTTCCATGCAAAAAGGACTGGTCGGTAACTGTACTTTACATAAAGGTTAAATTTCAATAAAGCGAAATTTCTATATAGCGAAGTAAGGTGCTGATTTTACTGACTTCATTATTTTAAGGTTTAACTGTATATACCCCACTGTGTTCAGTTTGTAGCTTTTTGTTTGAATTAAACTTTAAGTTGGTATTAATAATTTCAACTGTGCTAAAGTAACAAAATCAGTGGTTTTATAATTTTGCACTCTACAGTTCTTTATTTCACTCCTCTATTAACTTTTCGTTACCACGCCTGTTCAGATCGATCACCTCTGATCCATGCTCTAAATTGCCGATTTCGACATGTTGGAACCGTTTCTTATGCACTTAACACCACCCAGTGGTTGATCCAGGCACAGCACCTTTGGAATAAGTTTAAATTTTTCCACTGTGGCGATGTGATTTTTGACGGACCTTTTCGCAAGCTAATGAGCATGTGTTGTAGCGAAAAGGGGCATGGCTGTTACCGTCTGCCGAAGTCGAGAAAAAAACATGCCGTTCATGATTACACTGCACTAACATCAAGTTATTGTGATAAAGAAATGCCCAGTAAGTCAAAAATTTAACTATGTAGTCGGCTTTGCCATCTGACAGTGCTGAGTGGTGCTAATAAGCCGGAAATGATGCCAGCTTTTCACTAGTGAGCTTTGGTTTGGAGCCCGAGTAGTTTTATTCCACCGCAGTGCATTTATTTCTGAAGGCCCGCCGCATGTCGAACATGTGGACCTAGCATTTTCAGCCAGTTTTAAAGAGTTTCAGTTTTGTTTCTCTTGTAAAATCACGGCGTGGGAAGCTGCCGCCTTACTGCCCATTTATCGAAAGTAGCTGTCATGGTGTCGTTCCGCGCGGCTGCCCCGTAAGAAAAGCGTCCAGCTCGAAACTATGCTGCACCCGCACTTGAATTTAGTGATGAGAACTCGAGCTATAAGTACAAAGATGACAGCAAACCAGATTCAAGCTCTGACGCTGACAATGTTTTGAATCAGTCTGGGACATCCGCAGCTGTTGAAACACAAAGCTATTGAAAAATTCGCAACACTTGAAACAGCAAAGCTGGGCGATCGTAGCCCAGCATTTTCCGGAAGTGCGCGCGAACTTTTCATCTTATTACTCATGATGATGATAATTTCTTTTTGCATGTCTCGGACTTACGGCCGTCACTGTGCGTTGCATAGCGCAGCTTGCAACACCGATACTGCGCTGCAATGCCGACAACGCATTCCAACAGACCCGCTCCGTGAATGCGTCTCTCTCTCTCTCTCACTCTCATTTTCTTTCTCTCCCGAGCATAGAGCGCAAAACCTCTTCTTCACCTCACAGAGCACGAGCGTGCGAACGCGCCAGCCGTGGACGAAGACGACGACGCTCAAACGCAATCATATGGTTCGCATAAATGCATGTTCTGCAAATGTGGCTGTATAGCCTAGTGGTTACGAAGCTCGCCTTGGGACTGTGGGTTTAAATCCCGCCTCGGCAAGAAAGTTTATTTTCTTTTATTTCTTGATAGTTTCTTGATACGAGCCACAAACTACAAATTACGGCTGGCTTAAACAGCTTCGCTGTTAAAACAAAAAGAAAACAACAATAAAGCTTTTGAGCGGGCCTGTGTAGCATTCAGAGCGCTAGAGGAGACAAAAGGAGAGAGAAAGCCGCTCTCCGATGAAAATAACTCTGGTTGCGCTTGAAGGATTCTAAAAATTTTTGCCACAGAAGATTCGTGAGGGAACGTCCTTTATTGGTGAGGTTTCACGGCCCCTTTAAAGCACGACAATACTGCATTGAAATAAAGCATGACTAACCAAGCTTAATATGTACTTCGTTGTATCATATAATTCATTATATTTATCTGAACAGGTAAATTAGCGTGATAACGGGCACACACACACACAAGAAAGGGAGACAAAGACTTGTGTCTGTGCCGTTATCGCGCTAATTTATCTCTTGGGTAATGCAAAACCAACTAGCCCACCAATTAATCCTTTCATTATATCTATGTTTTTATATCTATGTTTTTTATATCGAGGTTCGGCTGTATTATTATTACTACAGCCAGGAAACGCTCCTGGCAAACTTCACAACTTATTGCATCCTCGTGTGTTAAGGTTTTTGCAATAAAGATACAAATATTACAATATTTAGCCCCTTTCTCAGCGAACTGTAACTGTCTATGAACTTTACGATGAGCACTGTCTTTATAAAATATATTGTATGATACACACACATAAGACACAAAAAACTATCTGTGATAGCACAAGCATAGGTTTCATTTGAAGTTAACCAGTTTATGCACTTTTTCTCTTCTGTCCTTGTTAGACTATTAGAACAGAAAGTTTAAAATAAACAGCCTTGAAAATTTCTCACCAGAAGTGTATGCAGTTGAGGTTTGTGACGGGCAAACAGACGTGGCTCTTGACGACATATCTGCAGGGCCTGCGATGCCTGTACATGACATTCAGATGTAAATAAATGAATTCAGCTTACGTTTCTGCTAAATGCCCCTGTGCAAAAAAAAAAGAAAAAAAGATCTTTCTCATGCACTGTGAAATATAAATAAGCAGTGATGAGATATACTGACAAGTGTTTGCGAGCTGCAAGTACTCAGACTTTTTTTTTTTTTCCGATCTCAACTGGAAACTATTCGGTAGGAAAGCTGTCACTGCTTAAGTGGCGTTTACGACAAATGAGCAAGTGACAAGCTGCAGTTGTGCAGCTTTGCAGAGAACCTCATGAGTGGCATGAAAATTTCTGAAAAGGAATGCATCTCCATGTATGCTGATGAATGTTCTGCGACATCATTATCCCACAACTGCCGTATGAGTGGCACTCAAGGCTGTTTGCTGGAGGAACACCTGTTGCTGTTATGCTCCTTGTTTTGTACAGCTGCAGGCATTTTCTTATCTGACATCAAGTACTTTACATTGCACGAATGAACAAGCAGCAAGTGATGCTGATACAAGCTCATGTCAATGTAAGTGAAGACCGACAACTCGACAACGTAACATTGAGTGGTCAGCTTCCTTTGTGAAACATCTGACAAATAATGGCAGTTCTGCTTTGCTCTACAATTCTGTAAACATGTTTTTCTTTGTACAGAAGTACCACGTTATCTAGGATAGTCATTTTGTCATCTACATAGGCTGCTTGCAGTTTCTGAGGCACCGAAAGAGGGTGGCATGCACCAGAAACACCTTGAGCAGCCCGCCGTGCTTCACTGCTGATGGAGCATTCCAGCATTCCAGCATGGGCTGCCTCACCCTGGCGGCGCTGTTCATAAGGGGACCGGTGGCAACATGCAGCGGTCAACCAGCGACCATTGCATGACAGGGAATAATGCTCTACGATTGCTTCTACAGATGCTTATGCTGGAGTCCATGGGCATCCAAGTCATTGCATGCCACTTCCTTTCAACTTTTCATTCGGTGTCAAAATGACGCTAACCATTTGACCACTCGTTTTACCATACACTACACCTTTTGTTTCCATTTTGTGGGAATTATGAAGGTTCATATTTCCCCGCGTCCTTACGCGCGCCACGGAAGTGAGGAGAGCAGACGCCTTTTTCCCTCTTCCCGTTCGGGGAGCCAAACGGCTTTTCGGGCGGTGGCGCGATCCTCTTGGAAACCGGTTGCAAACGCAGCGGTGACGTGTACGCGGAGCCCTGCGCTCATTGGACCGAGCCCAGAACGAGGCGGGGCGGTCGCGATCGCCGCGACCGGCGCACGCCGGAGAAATGGGAGACGACTGCGAGCCGCGACGAAGGACGGAGCTCAGGTAACCATCTTGTTCCCTTCCTTTGTCGTGCCCTACCTCGTTCGACCACTATCGACCCCGACAAACGTCGAGGTCGACTCTATAGCCTGCTTCCACGCGAATTCCCATGGAGCAATAAACCCTTTTTATACTTGTTACACTATCGTGTGTTGTCGTGTTTCTGCCTGTCTTTGTACCGCCGAACCCCGGTAGTACAAGGCAAGCACAAGGGAGTTGGCCGTCAAGCCTAAGCCTTACGACAAAGGTGGCTTGAGAGAACCCGGAGACTACAATTTTAACAGCGGAGATGTTCTTAGTCGAGCCTTCACCGTCTGTCCGGTGAACGAACAGCACAACTCGCACGTGAAAAAAAAAAAAAAAGCACGCCAAAGCACAGAGAAAAACCTCACGCATGAAAAAGACACTGAGAGAACTGCAAATATGTAGCAGCACCAACGAGGCAACGCGCAGAGCTGCTGCCGACGCCATCCGCGTTTCTCCGCGTTCGTACCGAATGTGCACAATGTCCGTGACTGCGGCCGATGCCTCTAGCGGCGGCTCGGCAGGTTTTGACCAGAGAACTGGACACTCGTCAAGTAACATTGGAAGTCGCTGCCTCTTCTCGCCTCGCAACGTTTAAACATAATACAACTTCCTGTTGTAGATATGTGTTTACTTGTGTTTACGCAATTGTATCACGTGCAACACATGCACATGTAGCACTCGTAACACTCAGTGTAACTAACACAGCTTCGATGTTCGACCATCTTCACAGAGTAGAAGGGGCAGTGATTTTTTTTATTTCCGTGCAATGAAATTTATGTAAACACTTCACTGAGTTCAAGTGGTTTACTGGGCAACCATGGAGGGCTGCCTCACTGGTTTCTGTCTCTAAGAGACAAAAATTCTGGGAGACCTAAATTTTAGTATAACCTAGACAGTTAAGTTCAGAAGAAAAGAAAAAAAGGCACAGCAACAAGTTAATAGGGCTCAAGCCTACTACAAGGTACAATAGATGACACTTCAAGTGCAAGACCTGATATAATGACTGGAAAGAGAGATAAAAAGCCGCACCTCTTGTATGGCGAGAGTCTTATTGCCCATGACCAAGCGACACATGGCAATATGTTCCAGGAGAAGCAATTGGAATGAATGCAGGATTGGGTTGCTGTCGACAACTAGGCACAGTGTGAAATGTACAAATTCACAATCAAAATGGCATTCTACACTAAAAGGCACAAGGCATAAAGCTTTCCCACTATGACAGCATATTAATGTAAGAATGACTGCTCATTTTAGCCCCTTACCTAGTTACCGTACACGAGCGGGCTCAGTACTATATGCATTTGTCAAGCACCTTCTGCTGAAACTGAGCTCAAGTTTCCTGCTGTATAAACAAAAGGCCATTTTCTGTCCCGAACAGTTAGGAGGGCTCCAAGATCAAGCCTTATTTTTTTCTTCACGAAAGGCAAGTGCAGCCAAAAAAAAAATGAACTAAGAACTGAAAATCCGGCCAAAGTAAATCTGGAGTACTAAATCTGGCAAGTAAACATGGTAATGACGTGATCCATGCTAAATGCTGATCCCCTTGGCAGCCATTTCAAGTAAAATGCTAAATTCAACATTTTTGCAACAGTTACTTGGACTCGGAGGAAGATATAAGAAGTCAGAAACCAACTGCAAGGAGCAGACTGATTTTAGCTGATATCTAGTATGCAATGCTATATAGTTCCCCCCCCCCCCCCCCAAATAAATTGCAATAAATGTAAATCAACATGAAGAATCCTCTGCCTGCTAGATAACGATCACATACAAAGTACAAAGGTTTGTGCCTGAAAATCTGGTATTGTAACAAATTATAGCTTTTGCATTTCAAGGATGCTCAGTATATCCTCATTGTGTGCTGTGCATTAATACAAAGCTTTCCCATCCTTACAATAACAAGAGAAGTAGCTGTGACATTCAAATGTAAAATGCATAGTTACAAAAAATCATTCCTGAGACCTTATTTTGCAACAAATTTCATTTTTCATTCTTCTTGCTCTTCATCATTGGCTCGCACAAAGTCATGGCCCTGGTTACAGCTACTCAGCAGGATGGATGATATAAAAAGAATAGAATCAGAAGAGAAAAAAAAAACAGGATCCTTTCCTTACAAAATAAAGCCCCTGGCTTCTCTTTAGCCTGCTGGATTCTTTAAATGGTCAAAAAAAAATTCATGCTTTCAGAACTTCCCAAAAATAAAATCTGAGGCAATGGGTTAAAGGTACAGTGGAATCTTGTTGATACTATCTTCATGGCAAACGGAAAATAAAGCGTATCATCTGAAAATCATATCATCCAATATATTATCCAATTAAATCATAATGTCACGAGCAATGGAAAAGACAAAGACGTTGTAGTGGGGCTGGGTCAGAGGCTGTCTTGTCAGACTGAAACCTGCTGGAACCTGTGCGCTCTGTGCAGTCTTGACTAGACAAGCGCTAGACGTTTACTGTTAATTAAATACTCCCCATAACAATATTATCGGGGGAAAAAAATGTATATGTATCATCCCGAAAAACGTATTACGCAGAATTGTATCAACGAGGTTCCACTGTACTGAGATGGGATATTTTAAGGCCTCAGGAATGCAAGCAAGCATGGAATCTATACACTGGTGCAAGCACTGGTGCAAATACCGCTGCACCTCCACAAGATATATATGATGACCTGCACTCACTTTTAAGTTTCTCAATTTGCATAAGAGCCTTATCAGTGTACTTGTGTGCTTTGTCCATGTAGCCAGCCTGCATAGAATGCAGCACTGTAACCTGAAAAGAGACAACCATCCTTCCATCATGAAATGGTAACATAAACAAAACAAAATGAAAGGCACAACAATAATGCAAGTCAACTAATTACTTCAACTATTCCAAAAGTTCCTGCAGGAAAATATTCACGAAATTCTTTGAGTTCACAATTGCAGACGCGTGGAATGAGCAGGACCGGAAAAGGCCTCCTGTGGCAAAGGTTTCCCGCAACTGCACTGAGCATAGCACAAAGCCAACAGGCCAACTCAACGGTGACTACTTCAATCTGCGGTAGTACATATAAAAAAAGAAGTCACAGCGGAGGAAGTCGCAACCAGGTGAGTATGCACAGGACCCACACCTACAATACCTAGAGCTTGTTAAGTCTTCAGACAAGCTCGCAGCACAAGTTTGCTGAACTCCTGCAAGCTTTAACCTTAACCAGGTGCAGGGCTCCCCTCTGGGTCAGCCAGGGAATGACTCTTACCTTGACCTCCCACCCTACCCCTTCTGGTCAGAAATGTAACAGCCTTAACAACAGCTTTCATCTTACCATTTGTAGTTAAGGACTGTTCTCTGAAGGAACACCTGCTCCTGTTATGCTTCTTAGTTTATACAGTGGCAGGCATATTCTTATCTTGTGTAAGTACTTTACACTGTACGAATGAACAAACAGCAAGTGATGCTGATTTGAGCTCACGTACAACACGACAACGTAACATGGAGCGGTCAGCTCCCTCTGTGAAATATTTGACATATAGAGAGATAGATCTGGCGCACTGTCAATACCCCTGAATAATGCACCACATGGTTGGGCACTAGCTTCCGACTATGTACTCATGAGTGTTCACTGTCAGGGGTCTCGCAGAACCCCTCAGTCTGCTTCCTTCTGACACTTAATAAAAACTGTAGTCGAATTTCAACTGATGCTGCCCTAAGATAGCATCTTCAACAAACCTAATACAGTTAAACCTGGATATACAGTGGAATCTCGATGATACGAATCTCACGGGGTCATGAAAAATATTTGTATTAGCCGAAATTCGTATCATCGAAACACAATTAAAACTAACCAAATTATGGGGGGATGAGGGGATCAGATCGCGAAAATCGCGAGAAAAATTGATTTTTGAAAACCACGCATTTCGGTATCTGCAACGCCTAATCTACGCTGTATCACAACGATTTGGCTGAAAGCGCACTAAAAGTGGCAGAAAAAGATTTATTCGTCAGTGCGCAGGGCGAAAAAACAGCTTTAAATCGCGCCAGATCATCGCAATTCACGGAGACATATCTCGTATTTCCCGCCACCGAGCGCCGCCATCTTGGTATCGTTCGAAAGCTCAAAGTTTCGCCGTTCCGCTTCTCAATTCGTCCGTCGTCGCCATCTTGTAACAAACCCGCAAACTCAAAAGAAGCGCGGGTCTGCGATAGGTAGTCACACGGGCCCTCCGATGAAAGCGGGCCTCCGATTGGCTGCCGTGCTGAAAGGCGTCTCTCCATTGGTTGTTGCTGTGGCAGGGGCAAGATGGCAACCGCAGTTGTCTGCTTTGTAAACCACGCCAGCATCTTCACTTGACACGCAGAATTCGGATTACTGAGAGCTCCCAGGTTAGTGATGGATCGTCGCTCGTTGGATAAGAAATTTTGGACGAAGCATGCCTTCGGAATACGGAAGCGCAAGCCTCCTACAGCAAGAAAAATACGGCGATTAGCGGGAGAAGCGGAGGAGCACCCGACTGAACGTGCCGCGCTACCTTGCACCGTGGATTACGTGCCGCGCTATCTTGCACCGTGTGACTCCAGCAGCGAAACCGACAATCGCCCTGTGTCATCGGAACCGATAACGCAGTCGACGGAAGACGCGCCAACAGAGGCTCCCGCGCCTCGGCGTACCACCGCGCGAATCAGCCGAGATTGTATCTCGGTTGACATAGCTCGCTGCGACTAGGCAAAATGGCGCAAACGCAAAGAATGCAGCCCGAAGCACAGCAGCCACTCCGTCCGATGGGCGGCCGCCGAAAAGGAGGAAAAGCACAAAAGCAACAAAAGCGCCACCGCTTCAAACTCTTCGCGCCCAGTCGCGGCCTCTGCGCTGTCCAGCGTCGCGTCCGCGCCTCCGAACCAAAAGAGAAAGGGAGAAAGCGCGTGACTGCGCGCAGTTCTCTTTCGCGGCCGTCGGTGGGGCGGCGTTTATTCGTATAACGCGGGTCGAAAATCGATTCGTAACAACCGCACTCTAGCAGGTTGCAAAGTAATGGAGCTTGGCCGGGACTACGGAAAAATTCGTATCATCCAGAAATTCGTATTAGCCGTGATCGTATCATCGAGATTCCACTGTAATAAAATTGACAAATTCCCGAAAAACTTCGTTATAAAGAGGATTTCGTTATATGCAGGTTCGGCACGAAAAAAAAAAAAAGGAAACGCTTACCACATTTACTCGATTCTAACGCGCCCTCGATTGTAACGCGCACCCGTTTTCCGTTTTCGTCGAAGCACTCATCCTTGGAATGTCACACCAGGTACTGGATGCATGGACGCGTGTCGTTTCGCACAAGCGCGAGACATCGGAAACGAAAAGCGAGCGTCACGATGGTGTCGTATCGTCGTATAGTGTTACAGTAGAACCCCGCTGTTACGTTCCCGGGTGCTGAGTTTTCCCGGCTTTTACGTCGTTTTCGGCCGGTCCCGACACAGCTCCCATAGAACCCAATGCATTGGTAACCCCGCTGTTGCGTCACAACTGTGGGACCGTTCCCGCATCATACGTTGCAAACTGCCACCCAGCGCCGGCCCGAGCGGCCATTTTAACTTTTCATGTCGCTTGGCTTGGTGGCTTGACGATTGCATTGGCCGCCCAAAGTGGTGGGAGCGACAACTATGACGTATTTTCGGTTTCCGCCAGCAAAGTATGGCCCTTAAGATCCGTATTTACTATCTAAAGATGGTGTCTATGACGCGTTGGGCCCTAAAATTGGTTTTGGTTTATAGATATTCCGTGTAAAGTCCAAGGGCGATAACGCAGTCGCCGCGCGCTGTATGCTGTATGGTCGAGTGAAAATGTGCGAGGGAAGCCGACGACCGCGTCTGAACTCGCGTGCGCAAGAAAGAAAAGTGGGGAGGAAGTGCGCCTTTCTTCCGTTGCACTCGAGGCACCGGCGAGGGAGCGAGGGGGGAGGGATAGCGGGCGGCGTTGTACTGTACTCTGGCATCAACTGCGTACTGCGAGGCGGTGCGCGGTCGCGCGGGCCATATCTTGAAAGCGATCTGCGTTGGGACAGAGTCTAGGCAGTGTAGGTGCGTCAGCGGCTCGTAGCTTTGTGCGTGCTGTGTTCTCGGTGCTCAGTTTGCATTGAAGCGATAGACAACAGCACGAAGGTCACTTCGCTCGCTTCTGCAGCGGTGCTTCCACACACCGCCAGCGTTTGACAGCACGTGTCCGCGCTTATCGAGTGTGATGTGTCACAGTGTCTGCCAGCGCATCGGCAACATCAAAAGGAGAGTGCCGGTTTGGAGGGCTAGGCCAGCTGCAGCAAGCAACAGGATCAGGTTTGAATGAAGGGAGGGGGAAAGGTCACGCCCGCGGCAGCAAGATCGCTGGGTCGAGGGATGCAGGCCCGCCTCGCACACGTGCGCTTGCTTCGCATTCCGTCGCAGCAGAGAAGGTGCTTCCGGTTGCTGCTCGCACAAAAATGACAAAATTTGGAGCGAAATCTCTAGGTTGTCGGCGGGGAAAATTCGTTATTTCGAATGGGTCTCCCGCTGCCACTTCGTTACGTAGAGGTCTCAAATACATGTGCTTCTATAGAGTAACAGCGGGGAATAGAAAAACTTCGTTATATGGAGGTTCGTTATAAGCAGGTGTAAATATACAGTCGAATCCCCCTGCAACGAAATTTCCGCCACAATGAAGAATTTCCGATTCCCCATCAGCTGCCCAAAGAAACTAATATGTACAAAAAAGTATCTTCATAACGAAGGTGTTTTATTCGGTATTTCCTCATAAACAAACTTTTCGAGAATGAAACTGGGACTGAATTGAAATTAGAACTGCTGAGTAGTCAAATTAGAAGGCCCTTCCAAAGCTGTGACAATCGCATGTCCGCTTGAACGAGGTTTTCGTAAACGAAATCAAATTCAAAGTACCGATTTAAGCCACTGCAATCCATAGACACACGTGGTCATCACGCGCCTGCGTGAGACTGCACGGGATCACTGCAATCACTGCCGTTTTCTGTGGTGTGTGTCCGTTCGAAATGGCTACGCCAACGAAGAAGTGTAAATTTCTCTCTCTCGAGGTGAAGGCACATATGATCGCTGAGGCAGAAAGCGGAAGAAAAAAAAAATCGCAGTTTCGCCCGAAAGGCAAAGCATCGATTGCGATAGCAGATTAGTAGACAGCGATACGAACTAAGGATAGTAGTTTTGTCGGCTGTATAAACTTGTAAACATTCGCTTACTAACTAAATTACCAAGCACGGTGTAACATGAACACATCTCGCTCGATTACCGTAGAAACTCGGTGTCAACATGCTGGAGTGAGAAGGCGCAGCAATAGCAGTGAGAAAATTGACCTCCGTGCTGTCTTTCACTTCAATGCGAACTAAACATCGAAAGCACAGCGCACCGGCACTTGTTGCACTTTGCCCACATCGCTTTGAAGATGAGGCCCGTGCGGGCGCGCACTTTGTGCACGTCGCAGATTTCTTTCAATATACTGTGGCTGTGCGGCCACGCTGTAGCCGCTGTTGTCAACATGATGCCAACGTCTCGTCGTCTAGGGAAAATGACAACCCGCTAGACACACTGACTCCGGCGACTGCTTTGAAAGTAATGGATCCTTTTGACCTCATCAGAAAAGTTATCAGAGCCTACGACTATGACGCTGCGATGGCTCTTTCAATGGACTGTTACACTTGCTTAACACGTTTGTTTGCCGTGAAGCTTAACAAAATCAGGCTTCATTGCGGCGGTGCATGTGCCACAAAATGAGTGTTTCGCGATCGGCTGGGCATGCGCGTTGGGTTAGGCGTCGGCCGCAATGTACGAAAAATGCTGTAACAGCAGCGTGAAATACATTCTCTTGTGAAGTTGACACTTTATTTACTGCCTTTGGTACGTCTCAACCTTCGCCCCCACGCCATCGCGAAGATTTCCCATTTCGGTTTCGTTCGCAGCTTTGCCCCGTTTGCCATACGTATATACAAACCAATTTTGCATCAACGAAGTTCTGCCACAACGAAATTTTTCGCATGTCCCGTGAATTTCGTTGTAGCAGGACTTGACTGTAACTGAATTCTATAAATGAGTGCTTGTGCATCAAAATCAACATCCTACAACAGAACATTCATACTACTACAGCCAAAGTGCCAGTCACTAATAAACGTGAGCTCATCTTTGATAGGGCTTGCAAAAGTCATCTGGATAGTAATGCCTAATAGTAGAACAATTTGCACATTAAAATGTGCATCCATTAGGTGCAGTACTCTCGTTATAGGAGCACTTCCTACAAAGCAAAAACACTAGTGGGATAGAAACAGCACCAACCAAGTAGACCAGGACACACATATGCTCCTTGGGCATCCAATGAAACATATCTCCAGGATTTGATGGGACAGTCTCCTCATCTGAGTGCAACGATGTGATGGTCTGGATTCCCTGCTGAAGCTGCTTCAGGCAAGGTTTCACACTCTTCACCTGCCAACAATAACAACTATTATATTCACTATTATTAACCATCAATAAAAGCACATGAGTGGGATTTATTTGGTCATGCCATGTACAATCAAAAAGCAGACTTCCGCATATTTAAGAGCTCTGACAACTTTGTGTTTCGTCAGCATTTACGACATTAGCAGAGGGTCTCCTCCTGAAGCAAATTGTATTTGTGTTGAATCGGGGAATTTAGCCTGGAAACAGGATCAGCTAAAGTTAAACTACAATCAAGTCAACTATTGATTTAAAGAACTTTTTTTCCTTAAACATTAAACTTTTCAAAAATATGTGCATGTTGAACTTTAATGAACAAAACCAGCAAATAATTTTTTAATATATTTCGGAAATCAACTTTCTGCTTTTTCTTTTCTTTTTTTTTTTGCAAAATTAGCTTTACACGTGTGTAAAAATACATCTGTTAATGTTTACACACAGACAATAATGTGTTACAGCTGTGTAACAATATAGAGGTTCTGCTTGTGTGTAAACTTCTTACTGTTTACAGATTACTGGGTTACGGAAGCCGTGGATGGCAGTAGCAAAGCAGGTTCCATTTTGCGATGCTTTGTGCAACTAAAATGAGTTCGAATTATTTTTGTATTGCGTGAGTGTTCTCGTCGAAGGAAATCATAAAAGGACTGCATGTTAACGATTATGTCGCTGTGAACGCTTTACAACAGAAGTTAGGAGGTACCGACAACTGGGTGAGTTGGTATTGATTCATGCTGTGGGTTGCGCGAATAACACATGAACGAGAAGGAAGAAATGGACGACACAAGAGTAATGTCATCCATTTCTTCCTTCTCGTTCATTTGTTATTTGCGCAACCCACAGTACGAGTTAAGAGGTCCCTGTAGTATTACCTTTACATACCCCCTGGTTACACTTTGCATTACACCATGTCGCTACCAGGGTTGTCGACTGCCATGCACGTCTTCGACATGGTATTCCGCAAAGAGTAATGTGTTTATTGGCCAGTCCGTAAACATATTACATCATTCAGTATGGCCAATACTGAATAATGTTACACCTACGCTACCTTGCGTGACATTGGCTAGAAGAGGAGTGGCTTAGGAGGTAACGAACCTGCCCCGCAGAAAGGTAGTGGCAGACTTGTAGAACGAGGAAGAACACCTTGAGCGCTTCCTTGTGCTGGGTGGAGCCCTGCCATGCTTCCACTAGCTGTCCTGCCTGACTCAGCACTTGATGCACCTCAGCCAGCTTGCGATCCACCATCAGCAGCTAGTGGTGTGTGAAGGAGAAGAGGATAAAAGACAAAAGACACAATAGGCAGTGTTCAATAAACATGCTCCTCGAGTACAGCCTTGCAACCTTGCACATACCTGTCACATCTACAACACTTACTGAAGTGAATTCTCAGTGTAAATGCAAGTGTGATCGATGTGCCCCAATTCTATGTGTTCTGATTTAATGCTTATTAAATAGCTTGCCTTCTACGTGCTGAAAGCAGTAGCTCTGCGGTGCAGTTTCGATTTATCCTAATGAAGTGTCTGCACATTGCTCGGACACTTTTCCACAACACTTGTGAGCAAGTACACCTCTCCACAACACTGTTGCACAACACTGTGTCATCTGCCTATGCCAGCATTTCATTAGCACCAGGTACAATCACCCACAAAATATTGGGAGCATGCGAATGTGTAGCTACACGCCACGGTGTGCCAGTGCAGCTGCAGAGGCTGCACACTGAAGCAAATATATGCAGTGACAGGCACAGGCATGACTTTGTGTCCTCTGCTACTTCATTTGGACCTGCGAAGCCTGCGTCTTAGTGCGCTGAAGTGAATTTTGCTTTCAGTAGCATATCACTACTGTGGCAAGCCAACCTTGAGTTAGTGTGCTGCATGCAACAGACGGCAGTTTCACACACTACCAAGCCCAGTACACTGCCAAGCCTGCGTCACAGACTCCAGTAAGCATTTCCATCGGCGTGCTCAAACATGGTAGCAGACGACACAAAGCCACACCTCTAGGCGTCAATGCATCTGCACAGATTTGCTTCGACGTGCAGCCACCGTAGCTGCACTGCATTTGCATGCCCTGCATTATTTTGTGGGCAATTGTCCATTCCACTTACACTCATGGAGCACTGAGGAGCTAATGCCAAATGACATACGTTTTCAAGAAATCCAGATGCTCCAAGGGTCCAATATTTTATTTTCCCATATGAGTTATGGGAACATACGGGTTTATATGTAGAATGCCCATTGTTTATATGGAACCATTCTTGAAGGATATGGGGGTTACAGGACATGGTTCTTATAATAGAAATACGTAGTACCATGAAGGGGCAGCACCTGCCAAACTAGCAGTGTCCCAATTTCTTAATTGATAAATGGAGATATTTAACAATGGCCCAGTAAATGAGATGCATGGCAGGTTCTTGAGCAGCAAAGATTTCATGCATTCTGGCATTTCTGCCTTATTAAACAAAAATTAAAAAAAATTGCAACAAGCACCTCTTGGAATAGGCAGTGTCCGAACCCGGATATCCATGACGCGTTTCTGGCTCCCAATATCACTTCAGCCGCATTCAACAAGCAAAAGCATAATCTTTAAGATCTGCAGTTAAAATCCAGAGGGTGCCACCCTGTGAGGTATGGGTTTGGACACCACCTATTGATAGGATGGCCCAAGATGCTTGAGACCCACTGTGGCCAAGTCTTTAGTTTCAGTGTTGCACTGAATAAATGAAGACAGCTTCTAGATGAGAAGCTACAGTTTCACATGTGAGCCTCCTTTTATAAATCCTTTTAAGTAGAACCCTGCCAAGACTGACTGAAACAGCCTTCTGCCTGACACTGCTACCATCACAGGTTCAGGTTGTCATTTTCAAACCTTACATGCAACAGTGAACTATAGTACTGGTACTTTCTTACATTTTTACCTTTCGTGCACCAGCTAGTGCCAAATTTGTCGTATGCATTTATGTTACAACTTTTTTTACATGTGTGGACGTGTTGATTTTTCAACTTTCACAGCCCTGTAACTGTTGCATCGGACATTTGTTATACATACCTCCAGGTTTTCTACTCTCTTCTGTAATGCATTTGCAACTAGAGGTAACTGACTGATGTAAGAAATGTGTCCTCTGGTATGCTGAATTAAAATTGAATTGAATTAGAAATAAATTAGAAACAAATAAAATTGAATTGAAATAGAAGAAACCCGCATCAAGCATCTGAGTATTATTTGAACCATTTGGGGCATACTTGATGCATTTCATGATACTGAAACCTTTTGACTTGCAGCACCCATAAAATTAACACCACACACAATCGAGAGAAATAAAGTTAGACTTAAAATGGTGCTCCATTATAGCTGGCTGCTGCTAAAAGTTGCACTTTTTTTGTAGTGCTGTCACCACCCTGAATACTGGAGCATACGGCAATGACAAATACATCCAGTGAGCCAAGCATACTACGTGGTTATAACTCAATTTATGTTGGCCAAAAAAGTTGACCTGTAACAGTTACCAATGGGTTAGTGCACACTGTGTTAACAAGGAGTAAACTCACCATGCCTTCGCTGAGAAGGAAAAGAATACGTGTGTACTGTGCTCCCATCATGTGAGCGTACTCTGCCCCGACACTCAAAAAGCTGCAGGCACTTGGGTAGTCTCGTTCCGTGGCAAACATTTGCTGTGGACAAAATAAGCCAAGGAATGCTTGTAATAAAGCGATTTATCATATTTTTAATTTGTACCCTGCCCAGCTTTGCTTCCATTGTGGTGCAGTTATATGCGGTCCTTGCCTTTGGCCATTTCCCTTTCTTACTGTAATTATGTAAATGGGCCTTTGATACTTCTCATGTACACTGGTATAACAAACAATTCACAGAAAAAAAATATGCTTCGACAAATATTCAACCACTTTCGTTGCACCCATGGCATGAAATCTCTACAAGTGATCAGTGCTTCCCCCTTCTAAACAAAGTGAAATATAAAGTTTGCATGAGGTCTTGTTGGGTAAGAAAGGCTTACCAATGTTATTAACGCTGACAGCGTTAAGGGCCCAGTATTGCAGAAAATCCGGTGTCCGCATCAGCGGCATTGTCCGTTAAGAAAAAATTATATTTAGGTATATGTACATGCCACACCTTGCTATATGACCTGCAGTACATGCGGGTTATATTGTCACCCCATTCTATCATTAAAGTTGCTCATACCTTGTCTTACATTCTTGACAAAGTTATTCCTCGGTACTTTGAGAATGACAGCCCACAAACAAATGTCATGAAACAAAACACCGACAGTGCATGCCTTTTATGTTACATCTTCTCCGACTGAAATATTAAAAGTGCGAAACAATAACAGAAACCTCCAAATGATGTCATTTTTTTAGCATGGCTGTGCACTAACCTACAGGATCGGCCCACGCAAGAGGCCGAGTTTCTACCAGAAAGCTCGACCTCGAGCATAGCATTCGCTGCCAGCGTTTCCCGGAAAACATTACAGTTACATAAGCTGCAATTGCCAGGAAGCGTGAAAAGAAGTCGGGGGATCTCTGAATGCTATTGCATTCCACTCGTAAAGGCGAAGCTTAAGCGTCCTCCAAGTTTTTGATGCATGCGCGTAATGCCATTAAAAATTACATATCCGGTCAACTTAGAAAGTTCTAAACAATAAAAACTGTTTTCACTTATCTGGTGCACCATGATAATTACAGTAATTAAACAAGAGCAGCCCATCCCTAGATGTATGTAGAGTGCTGTGTTCATTGAAGGAAATATGTGTGATACTAGAGCATCGCACATTGTTTTTTGGAATGCGAACATGATGAGACTGGCCAAACAATAAATTGCTTTGCTTAAATCGATACAGCAGATTCATAAGCTGCCTAAAAGTGAGGCTTTCTTATTGAATGACTAGAAATTATTGAGCAGAAGTTACACCGTCATTTGGAACTGTCCTCACTCGAATCGGTCTTGTTCCCCAAAGACTACAATAAGTGTTGTTTTCCTTTATATTCAAACAGAAACGAATACTTGACAACTCCAAATAATGAATCCTTGAATAAAAAATAAAACTATTGAACCAGTATTCAAAATTTATAATATTTGCATGCCCCTAGTTTATTCCCACTTGGTTGCTTTCCCATGACAACGGTCCCGAATACAGAAATTTTTACTTTTCTTTAGCTGCTACTAAATTGAATTTGTGACAGTAAGGGAACTTATGGGCCACGTCTCTATTTCAGTTTGCTACTCCTCTTTCATTTCTGGGAAGCCTTTTGCTAGCTTAGTATAATATCCACTGAGCACAGTCTTTAATCTGGTGCATGACCTCAGACTTAGATGCCAAGAAGGGCATTTAGCAGTGGTGAACAAATAAACAAAAAATTTTATTTTTTTCCTTCATTTTTTAAAGGACCTGACACCACCTCCGACATTTTTTTACACATTTTTAAATAAACAACCGGATCACGACCATCATCTTTCGCGAACATGGCAGCGCTATGCACGTGGGGAGTGCCACAAGTTTTTTTTTTTTAATCCCACACTTCTCTCCAGGCTTTTCCTGTCCCTTCTTCACATGCCGTGACGTCATCATGGCAAAAGCTCATAATTGGTCAGTCGACGCGGGACGATAGCGCCAATGTGATGAGCACCGTCTGTACATTCTGAAAATGATTGTGTGCCACTATTCCTTTTATGAAGCTTCCATTCAGTCGTGTCGCGCGAAGGGTGATAGGGTAGGACAATGTAGGAGCCTTTCTTGGGCGTTTTGATGCAACCCGTAGCTTTTGCTGCGCTGCATGGAGTTGGTGAGAGTATGTGGCAAGGAGGAGAGAGTACATGTGGTGAGGGGAGTGAAGGCAAGCGAGAAACTGCGACAGCCACATAGTCATTCACCAAACACCTGTAACTTTGCTATTACAGCATCATTTTTTTTAAATATTGTTGCCATATGTTCACTGTAAAATGATACACAGTTGCCACTATAACAAATTTTTGACCTCAGAGTGGTTTAGGGACCCTTTAAGGAATACTGAAATGACATCTACAAGTTGTAATTTTCCTGTGCTGAATAAAGTTCTGACGGTCTAAACATTAGAATAAATACTAGCAAGTGTCACAGCGCCCTAAATATTTGCTGCAGCCTTTGTATTTACAAGCCAGTTTCGGTACCCAGCAGGTGCGTGCATCATGACATACCTGATGCATTCCTGCGATTGCTGTGGCTGCCCTATTTGAGTGCAGCCAGAAGAAATACGTTTATGAGCAACATCACACTAACTAGCCTTATTGCTATACAACAGTCAGCAAATTTTGCTCTGTGTCATGATGTCATGAAAATGACAATGATGCCAGGTCCAGCCATCCAAGGTCAACTTTATAATAGTATCAAATATAAAACATCTTCAAGTGTTTCCCAACCTCCACACTTGATAAGTCTTATCCTTCTGATAAGAAGCGTGCAAGAAGCGTGTAGTACAGTTTCTACAACTTCAAAAATATGTATTAGTACTTCCTTTAACACGAGCATGCTTTAGAAAAAGCGAAAATATATATGTACTCACAACAATTCTGAAGATGAGACGGCAATGCCAAAGCGTAGAGTGCCGGGAACACTCGATGGCTGTATTCAGGATTTGCTTCGCCAGTGCTGTCTGGTTCTGGTTCAAGCAATGCAGAGACGCAATGTAGCCATAGCTCTTACACATATGTGCCTAAGGGGCTGCCTTAAATGTTTGTAAGGCATCACTTCTTCGTGCATGGGCAGCCACGATAGGCGATGCCGTTTCCGTGCCTTACATCATGATCATGCAAGGAAGGATAGGATCCTTTTAGGTGTTCGGCTATGTTGGTGCACCAACATTAAGTTTGTTACAGAGATGTGTAAGACTGTTACACCACAATAAGCAATGAAGAAAAGCAAAATATGATAAAAACAAATTAATGTTTAATTGTTAAAGAAAAACTAGTGTTCCTTCTTGCGTGTTTGTGGCCGCAATTTCTCCTCTCAAGAGAGTTAACAGTGCGTCCACAACAAAAATTTCTGTAAACTAATCTACATACCTTTTAAGTACGAATGCAACTAAATGCAAGAAACTTTTAAGGCAACAGATATATATATATATATATATATATATATATTTTTTTTTTTTTAATTTTTTTTTGGCGAGCACAACAACATTCTTGTTTACAAGAACATTACTAGGTGCGGCCTAACATCAAATGACTGAAATCAGCGGTGTTATTTAATGCCAAATGTCAAGATTACTATAATAGTGAAATGATTGATTACGCCATGACGTGGACAGCATAAAATAAGTGCCACAGTAATGTTGAAATGTTTTGCTTCGCATGTTCCGCATGCTCTATCTCAATTTCAAACCAATGAATTATAAAGGACATAAACACACTTACTCTTCTTTCATACAGATCGGCCAATGCACTAGCCGCCTGAAACTTCACATCATCCATACCTGCGATCTACACAAAACGTCAAGGAATTAACGCTTTTTCTTTTTCCTTTTCTGCCTGGAGCAGAGACAACTTTGGCAATCGGTTTCAAGGATACATTCTGGGAGAGGTACCACTGTAACAAAATAATGCATAATATAAGCACAAAATGAGACATGAAAACTAGCTTGAACTAAATGTTGACAGTTGTATATGATTAAAGAGCGTAAAGTGTCTTGACAAAAAAGTCATCGAAGCTTTCAGTAATAAGATTGAGCATCCAAGCTGCTGCTTTACAGCACTCTTGAATAAAATGTTAAATGCGGCACAGAACCAGACGAACTTTCCGTCCAAGGCAAGTGACACCAGTCACTTCGAAGTTTCGTGTGCCGAGTAGGACAGTTAAATAGCTACATCACCACTACCATCGCTTGTTCACCAATGCATTGGTGCAAGATGAAGTATCGTAACTAGCGATGCTTTACAGCTAAGAGAAGAGGAATAATAGAGCAAACATACTGCTTTCTCGAGATGTGACTGAGCAAGATCAGCGTTGTTGGTGTACAGCATGAGGTTTTGACCCAGCTGAAGGTGCGTCAAAGCCTCGATCCTGGGAGCAGGGTTGAGCTGGAACACGGCTAAAAGGCAGCGTATACAGTTTTTCATGCTCGGAGGGCTCATGGTGCGGAACTCTTCGGCCAAACCCAGCAGGGCCAGGTAGGTCGCGTCCCCGCCTGACGCCATTGCGGTAGCCGCTGATGCCGATGGCGTGGTGATTGCCTCATTCAATCGAGCACTCGTCGCTCGCCTCCGTCGTCAACACAACAGCTGCTGCTGAGACTCTGCGAATCCTTGTTGGCAGTAGTTCTGAAACTTCACTACTTTAATGCTACCAGCCAATGGCATTTTACCAGCACATAGCCCAACAGCAAAGGGCTACGCTGTAGGCTGCATGACTAGGAACGTTTGTAAGGAATTAGATATATTGCCGAGGGAAACCACGCGATCAGCTGTCAGAAATGCTCACGAGAGACAGGCATGCCGTTGCAGCATCGTCGTGATGCGAAACTTGGACGGTTCAAAACGAGCATGTTAAACAACAGGAACGAGGAACAACAGCACAGCTAGATATTTGGTGAGCGTCTCATACATCCTCGTCCGTTATTTAGTGTGTATCTTCCCAGGCGGCCTTGCTCCCAACAACGCACTTCGCAGATTGATGCACGGATTTCAACGTTCCGAAACGCCGTAGTACAGTGGCTAGCCACTGTAGCCGTAGTGGTTGCTTCAAATCACTTTGACCCCTTGATTACCGCTCGCGTAAAGTTCGGTGTCACGAGCGCCTTTATTTTGCATTCTGCTCTCCCGAACTGCATGCTCGTGAAGCAATTAAATGCAATGTAGTTGCATCCAATAGAAAATATGAATTCTTACCGTCTTAGTTTCAGTTTCGGCCAAATACACGCTGTTGCTTCACCTACTTACTTATTGGCTTGTTTTTAAGTTGCATTTTTAAAGTTTCCGCAACCCAGCTACAGTTGATGCTAACAGCATTAATGTGCTAAATTTAATTATATCGGCATTACCACCAAGCTTGGTCATTATTCCCCAATAATGGAGACTCATTATTGTCGCTTCTTTCAACAGCACACGGAAAACAAGCATCAAGTACTCATTTTATTCAAAAATACAATTTAAGTCAACAACTGCGTCCTGTGACTCGGCACCAACATATAAGTATCTTGATTGCATAAAAACTTGCCCCAACTCGGAACGGCACAGGAGCATTTTGTACAACCTTTGCACAGTCATTAAAAAATTTGTGACACAAGTTCCTGATAGCTGCTCTTCGAGACTGTAAAGTCTGCACATGAAACAAGTGCGAAATACTAGAACAGTTGTAACAAACATCCATGTTGATGGGTGACGAAGAATTCTGAAGAGCAACAAGCCTCGCACACAAAGGCACACCTTGATCTTTGCACAGGCAGGCTTTTTGATCATCCACGACCATGTGGGGATAAAACATAACACAAAACACAGGTGGTTGAAGATGACACCACCACGAATGCCAGTGCTTGCAACAACGCACCCATAACACCAGCGTTGTTTCACAAACTCTTGGTTATCACAGCCAACGGTATATATACATATAACAAGGAACAGTTCCTATAGCACATTGCCACCAGACAGTGCCAAAGCAATACTTTTTGCCACATGCACACTGACAGAGGCAACAAACGACTTGTCAAAAGGCACCAGAAATTTCAGTACTTATTGGCTTGATGATAATGCATTGCATGGAAACCTGCAAATGACAAGTCAAAAGCAAGCTAGCCAAAAGTGCATAAAAAATATTAACGTTTCAGCATCATCTAACATGCACAGACATCTAAATAAGACAAAGCACTTCAGCATCTCATTATGACATAGTATATGAAGCAATGTGTTTGTTCTCAAGCAGTGCAGTCATGACTGCTTGCACAATGACTTAACACACTGACTTTGCGCAGAATGACTTGGTAGGACAGGGTGCCACCTAAGATGCCTTGGAATGATAGGCACACAAAACACTGAGCAAGATTGAGCAATGGATTCTGCTTATGTTCATAGCATTGGTTTGCAAGACGGTGAAATCGGCAGTAAACACCACATGTTAACATGTATTCAGGATGTGAAAAGCCAAACAAAATGCCATTATGAAAATTTCACTGACAGTCAGCTCACAAAGAATCCAAGAATCATATCCTATGCAAAATAGAAGGTTATTGTGTCATGAGAGGTGGAATGACCAAAGAATAAGAAATTTTAAATGTGAATTCACAGCTTTTGACATAAGCTCAGAATATACACAATAGCCAAACACAGTACACTAGTATACTGCTCACAGCTAAATCGTATGTACAAATGTGAAAGTAAATAACATGGAAGACAGAAAATCTCAAGGCCTTGCTACTTGAGTGCAGCCACTGTATTGCTCACCGGAAAGTTGCAAAGGCCACAAAAAAACTACACGAGAAAAAATAATAGCATTCCAGCCTTAACTGTCCATGCTATGCATGCGACACAGGGAACACAAAGATCAAGTGAGCCAGTTTAGTGTTTCTTGAAGGATGTTCAAATCTGTCCTCATTTCTGAATTATATTTCATCCGACACTGAGTCTCATAGAAGTCATAACACAAAGGATCTGAAAGGCTCCTTGCATTAACTGCTGAGGGAAAGTAAGGTGGCAACTCGTCCTTGATATAGTTGTTAGACAAGTAATCTCAACAAAAATTCAAGCATCAAATGCCACAGTGATGACACGCATAAAGTGAAATACACCATGAAATTAACTATATATAGTTGGTCGCATGTCACTAAATATGCATACGAGTTTGCCTACCCTACAGTTAGTACTGTTAAAAACTTGTGGAAGGCCACAATGACTGCAACTTCTTTGAATCCCCGGCTGCAGATATCCCTTCTCTTCGCGTGCTAAATGATTATCAGTAATTAAGGCATACACAGGAAAAGCAAAAGATGCACACTTTGGGCAAGCCACAGCAGCCAGCTCATTTTTGAAAGAGATGAAGCAAAACCCAAAAGCTTAAAAAATGCGATGTTATGGGAAGTGCAGAAGTGGCACTGGGTTGCGACTGAAAACAGCAAGGTGCATCGACTGACACCTGTTACAAACATCACAATTATTTAAATGCGGTTACTGAGCACAATGCTGATGTACTAAAAGAAAATATTGGTACAAGCAAAACCTAGAAATCTTAAACTCTGTTTCTCATTAAAGAGATGAACTTGTGCATCCTTGTGAGCAATGGTACTAGCTGGAAGTTGGTGCTACTCTCACTAACAGACACCAATGGAATACTCAATGATTTGTAGTTAACAAGTGCCTCCTCACAGGTGTTGAAAATGCCTGCTGAGCAAGCAATATGAAAAATAATATAAAAATAAGGCATTCAAGAAGTGACAGTTCTCAACACATGCACACAATGACAAAGCCCAACACCGCTGCAGCTGTCCATCACAACAAACAAAGAGCAAATGCAAGCTGGACATCTAGTAACAGTATATTGAGCTTTGTGCTTTACATATGAATGCTAAAAAGGTGTCAAGTCACTTTCGTATATGGGACCGGAGCTGAAGCCCACTTACCTGAAAGGCTTCATGATGGTTATCCTACCCTTTGTAGCTAATCCTACCCCACACAATCCTGAATATCCCAGCATCTGAGCCTTGTCAAACCTCACAAATGTGAAATACAATTATTTCTGCTGATCTGGAATCCCTCTTATGCTGCCTAAAGAGCCTGCTTCACACTAGAAACATAAACAGACCTTCAATAGAGAAACAGCGAGGGGGAAAATGGGGCCAAGCTGTATCGAATAACACTTGGCATACAACTTCATTCAATACAGATTGAGCGCGAGTCTTCGAGAATAATACACAGCAACATAAAGTCCAACATCAAAAATGTTGAGCAAACGTAAGCTAGCTATAAACGTTGAAACTAAAACAGGCTACAAATCCTTCACTGTGTGCTTGATGCTCTTTCCCCAATTTGAGGTAAGGATGGTCGCCTTCGCTCCTGTCAGTCTCTGCCCACCACATACTTTCACTCTGCTATTGCAGCATTAGCGTCATCAGTATCCTTAATTTTTCAATCAATTTTCTGTAACATGTGCTCCAATACACCAAAGGTAAAGCTCCGTTGCTGCAGCATGCACCAACTCTCGCCTTTTACCCATGTTGTGCTGCCATTCCCCTGAGCTAGCTGAAAGATGAATTTCTCCAAGAAAAGTATGGCGACACTGACTTGTAAATTGCACTGAAACTTGACTACCTCAAAGGAGGTTGTGGGACGTGATTTCTTGCAAAACTGTACCCTGGTTGAGCCAGATTCAAAGCTGCATCAATCACGCAGCTCAAGTTGGCCCAAAAGCTACACCTAGCTACCTCACAGGTTAAAGCAAAATGGAATGCACTTCCTCTTGAGCCACGTTCGGGCAATCTCTCGAGCACCAAGACAGGCAGCATAGCAAGACTGCCATCGTCAGCTGGTGCGTAATGCCACGCTTCGACCTTTCCTCCAGGTCATGGGCCACCAGGCTTTTAGCACTTGTCGGACCGTGAAAAGTAGGTGACCTTCTCAAGCGGTGCAGTGACGCTGATCCACTTGCCACCGCGGTGCAACTTTTGGTCCTCGCACCACCAGCCTTGGGGCAGGTAGACATATGCTGAATTTCGACCCGGTTCCAACACAGGAGCTACAATGAGGTTGTTGCCCAGTGCAAACTGGTGGCCCGCCCCGTATGTGTTGTGGTCTCGGGGGTCGAGCCACCACAAGGGCCTCACTAGAGGTGCTTCCTCCTCCAAGGCCTCCTTCATGGCTGGTTCCACTCGCGTCTTGCGAAACTGTGTGAGCACCCGTGATACCTGCACACAAATGTAAGCATGCTCTCAGAATGCAGGAAGGTTTTTGGTTCAATTTGCATTATTAATCCTCTAAGCAGTACTTCAAAAATGTTGTACACTTAAAGGGGCCCTGAACCACTTTTTATCGAAGTGGAGAAAGACATTTGAAGTGAAAATAGGTTATTTCAGAAATACTCTGCTGCAAAAAGTACTTCAATGCGTTCAGCAGAAGCAGAGTTATTGGAAATCAAACACAGCCTCCACCGTGCTCTCCTTCCTTCCTCAATGCTTTGAACTGCGAAGGCTACGACGGAGTGGGGCAGGGCCACAACGCTCCGCCTTCGAAACGTCACCGTGGCGTGCAGTTCAAATTTCATTTTGGATGTTAACATAGACGCCACGACTTCCGATTTTGGTGCCTACGATGCACTAAACGTAAGCCAAACGCAGTTGTCCTCAGCGCGTTAACGTTGATGCCACGACTTCCGATTTTGGTACCTACGACGCGCTAAACGTAAGCCAAACGCGGTTGTCCTCAGCGAGCCGCAGTGCGCTTATCCAGTGGACTCGTGGCGGCACCCCGCGGTGGCCGCGGTGTCGCCAACCGCAGCGACTAATAGCAGCCACGTATTGGAATGTGCTTTATTACGTAATAAAGCACACAGAAGAGAGTGAGGATCATGGCTTCTGCTAAAACGAATTGAAACGAGAGTGTTTGAGAAAAGTTGACTTCACGCTCTGCTTGCGAGCTCCACGCACGACAGGAAAACTTGGCTGAGATGTTCACAGCAGCATATGCTACATGCGGATTATGTTATTTCAGCAAGCCTGAGGGGTGGTTCAGGGCCCCTTTAACAGCCTTTATGCTAGGGGTGTGCAAATACCGAATACAGGAGACGTCTGTTAATTCGATCACAACCAAAGGTCCCGACAGGCAGCCATACATTTATGAGCCCAAAGTTCAGTTATTTCGATCTAAACATTGGTGTTCGCTGGATAACTTGAAGCTGGCTGGTCAGCATCACCACAATACAGCCGTGTTATGCGTTGAAGCATATCAAGAATGAAAAGGGGTCACAATCACGCGACATAGTAGACGTTCCTTAATAATACAGGCATACACGCGCCATCTCTGGTCACAGTACGAGCAGCTAGACACTAAATAAGCATATTGGCTGCCATTCAGAGCTGTTTCTGAAGTTTCTGTGGCGATTTCAGCCCTCGATTTGCCCACCATGCGTGTCTCGTATATGAGACAGTTAACAGGGCCTAGTACGCGTTCCTTAATATGCACATGCCGTGCACAGAGAGGCAGACAGAAACCATCTGTGATTTGGGAAAGCTAGGGAAAAAGAAGGCGGTAAGATGAAAAACTCTGAACGTCGCGGGGACATTTAGGGCCAACAAAAGTGTGGAGCTCTATCTAAAACTTTGAAGGCCTGCCAGTAACTTTATTAGATGTCTCAGTGCTCGTAGAGTAACTGGAGACGGCGCAGTGCGTGTGTAAATTAAGGAACACATGCTATGTCCCATAACAGTGGCACCTTTCCCCACTTAGTATGCTTCACCTGCATAACACAGCCGTATTGTGGCGAAGCTAACTTCAAATAAATAAAAGTCGCAGTTTCGCACGACAGGCTAAGCATTGATTGCGATAGCAAATTAGTGGACAGCTATACAAAATAAGGATAGTAGTTTTATCGGCCGTATAAACTTGTAAACATAGGCACACTAACTAAATTAACAAGCACGGTGCCACGCGCGCACATGCAAACATGAATGCATCTCACTCGACGACTGACGAAACTTGCTGTTAAAATGCCGCAGTCAGCACGGCAGCACCAGCAAGCGAATTGAACTTTGTGCCGGCGCTCGCATGAATGCGATCTTAGCCGCAAAAACACAGGGAGGGCGGACTCTGCCCCTGCCGCAGATAGCTTTCCAGATATAGCCGCGCGCTGCGCAAAATGCGCCCCCCCCCCCCCCCCCCCGCCCACATCCCCCCAGACGACCCCGGCCCAGGGGGAGCGCATGGCCGCAGTAAAGCGCGGCCCCTACACCTCCATACCCTCTCTCCGGAGTGTTGTGCGCGACTGGAAGACTGCGCGCTTCCTTCCCATTTCCCACCCTTGCGTGCGCGAGCCCCGATTGCCGGCTCACTGTCTCGTGCTTTTACTCGCACATACAGTGTACGGCACACGGCAATGATTTTATCGCCCGTGGACTTTATACAGAACCTCACAGTGACGACAATGGCAACAGCAGAAATGCGCCTGGAGTGTCCGTATAATTGAATAAAACAAATACTGCTAAGTGAAGCAATGGCGTGTTTCGGCGTCTTTTCTTCTTTTGTTTAATTCGACCGGCCGGATAATTCCACCAGTTATGCCTGTCCCGTCAGGGTCGAATTAACAGAAGTCGACTGTAGTAGATTTCAAACCAAATAATGCTTTGAATCAAGAAAAAGATGCTCAATATCAAATTAAATATAGAATATAAGGAAATTTAACACAAAAGCTTTATGCTTTCAAATCCTGTGAAAAAAATAATAATGATGATGATAACAGCGTGCTGCACATGCTCAGGAGCCTACTCACATTACATAACAATGTTGCTAGCTATCAGTAATGTAGGTACCTAGGAATGAAGATGTATAGTACTCGTATTATTGAGAACACCAAATTAGTATGCCAGCACTGATAACAACTCAGTTCGTATACGAAAGTTTGGAAAATATTTTTGTATCGATAGAATGTCTGTTGAATAGAATCATCTACTTTTTTCCTCTCTGAAGCAGAAGAAATAGTAAAGTTATATTGTCCTGAATACCAATTTGGTTTTAAGTTTAATAGCGGGCCACACTGTGCTTAATCACAATCTTCTATTGCTCGGAAAGTTTCGCCTTCCCAGTTTTCTTCCAGAAAACAGATGGGTTTTTCCATGTTTATGGCAGGTGGTTTCTGTAGGTTATTGTCAGCTCGTTAAGGCCAATCTGCGAGACAGACAAAAGCAGGGACCGCACATCACGCGACTCGGCATTGCTCCGCACGGTCGTCAACACAGCATGGGTCAACCGCTGAAGCGCCTATGGTAAAGAGCGGGTGCATTTTCACTGTCAGGTTCCATGTCGTTTGCTATTTGTCGTAGATTCCCAAATTGGGAGGCCCACGACTAGTTCGTCCAATGCGAATGTGGTGTCCAAGACAGGTACCTGTTTATATGATGCCCACTGCCTCATATAAAAAAGCTTATTCGTTGCTAGTTGCTACAAAACTAGCCCCCAACGCTTCAGCCAATCAGAGTGTTTTTCTAAGAAATAGTCACCGCGAGGAATTGGAATTGGAGCATATAGCCCCTGGCAACACGTGCAACCTTTTGAACATGTCCTGGCCTTCAGGCTGACAGTGGATCAAATTTTTCATGCACAGCTTGTTTTAGGAGGTTCACTCAAGACCATCATTTTTGATGAAACAGAAAACAGAAGCCAGCCAATTCTGACCTTTGTAAGCTCAAAGTCATCATTGTAGTCACTCGGAAGCACAGAAAACTGCAGCACTGGCAGAAACACAGCCAGCTGCCACCACCGAAAGTAGAGCTCTCTCTCGGGCTTGGTCCCAGGGGCCACCAAGTCTCCACCTACACAGCCGGGACTGACCACACGGTGGCCCAGAAGGCCCAAGGTCAGAACCTGGGAAACAAGCGCATCCAGAATGTGGGAGTCAGTATTTTGTCATAAGTGTGCTGGCTCTTCTAGGAAGACCTGCCATGCAACAGCACTGCAGCGCATGCTGGACTATTGTGAATGTGCACTCAAAAGCAAACGAACAATGCACTCATTCTATACATGCTTGCAACTTCCCTAAGTGTGTGTGCTCTGACCTTGCATAACAAGCAATGAAAAGCTCTATACAAAGGGTATTAATAACCTTTCAAGGTTACAACACAGTGGCTTCCAGCCATATGGACCAAGAGGTCCACACAAAATGAGTAATCTTTAAACATGGATACAGTGATTTTAGGCACACAGCATTAGGCATGCAACACCTCGCATTCGCAACCAAAAAATAGTGCACCACATATTAAAGACATAGATACGTATGACTAAATTCGATGTAACATTCAATCTCAATGTTTTGGCCCGAAATATGATGTACGTACTACATGGGATGTATTACAGGTCTGAACTTATTTACCACCGAATGAGCAGAATAGCACACTTCCGTAACCAAAACATCGTAAGTTGCATACAGGAAGCACAGAGGTGCACAAATAATACATCATTTGATGTAACCTCATACCTACAAGTTTCAGTTCTAATATATGAAGCAGTTATTCCGTAGAAAGTGTTGCGGATCAAAAAACAAATGCTATGCAAAACACGTAGAGTGAAAGTTCTATAACTGCACTATAGTTGCATAGCTTCTGCAGCATTGTCTGCTAAGTATGAAATCAAGTATAGCAGATGTCATGTCGGTGTACATTTACAGCAGTGCAGCACATGCAGCTAATGAGGCAAGCTGCACTTGCCTTGGGCAGGATGCCCTGTAATGCAGCCCAAGTGGATGGCTGCGGTGCCAGGGTGACAAATCCTGCACCACCTGGTGTGCCAAGGACAGGGCTGCTGCGGGAAGCAACTTCAAGGTAGCGCCCAAGAAATGCTGATGCCCATCGTCCTTGGCCATAAGGCAGTGCTCGTGCTTGGCCACCGCGAAACACAAAGCCGTCTACTCCAAGCTGCAAGTGCAGGCACAACACAAAGAAAAGTGGGCTCCACAATGCATCCCTGGAAAATAGGTCACATCCTTTGGTATTTGCAATGAGTATCGTTTCCGTAATGGGCCCATCAATATGCCCTAAACTACAGCACTTCCTCAAAAACGAAAAGAAAGTTGGAAATAATAGCCTGAAGGAATAGAACAAAATGCAGAAGTGAAGTTTAGTGCCCAAAGACTGACTATAAATTTGAAAGTTGTGTTTACCAAAAAACAAAGAAAGCATCAATTTGAAGCCATAACATTAAAACTTAAAAATCCGATACTGCAGTTGTAGGAGATGCAGTTTGATTTCTAGGTATAATGTGATACATCATCTGCTGCACTTCACGGGGTAGAAAAGCAAGGGGAAGAAAATGTAGGGACGTGAACCAGGCAAGCTAATGGTTTGCTTCCCTACACTGGGGGAAAAAAAGGGGGGAATAGAATGAGGGAGCATGTGAGCACTTCCCCCACAGAGTAGGACGCGTAGGAGGACTACAGTCTCTGAGGCCTGTGTTGTAAAAAAAACTGCAGTAGAGCCTGAATAGCTTTCTGCGCCATCAACGTATGTGGCCAGGGTCCAAGAATGTTTGATTCAGAGAATGTTCTAGAGTCCAGTCAGCTTAGTGCAGTCCGTAAAGAGATGCACTGGACACCGTACTGAGGGAAAGTGCACAACAGGTGTTCAATAGTCTATTCAGATCCACAAGAGCCACACATTAGTGTATCAGTCATTCCAAGATGGAAAGAATAAGGAAATGCAAGAATATCTATGCACTTAAATTTCAGCACTGACTCGGAAGCCGACCATGGTCGAAGTTGATCCCTATCTCTCAACTTCGACCATGGTTGAAGTTGAGGGATAGCGGGTGGCATTGTACTCTGGCATTAATTGCATACTGCGTGGCGGCGCGCGGTTGCGCGGGCCATATCTTGAAAGCGATCTGCATTGGGGGCAGAGTCTAGGTAGTGCAGGTGCATTGGCAGCTCGTAGCTTTGTGCGTGCTTTGTGTTCTCGGCGCTCCGTTTGCATTGAGCGAGTGGCTGCGCTCATCGAGTGTGATATGTTCATGTTTGCATGTGCGCGCTGACACCGTGCTTGTTAATATAGTTCATAAGCGAATGTCTACAACTTTATACAGCGACGATAAAACTACTATCCTTACTTTGTATAGCTGTCTACTAATTTGCTATCGCAATCGATGCTTCGGACGAAACTGCGACTTTTTTTAAAACGCAAGAATTAAAATAAAATTGCGGGCAGTTCACCACCCGAATCTCATTTCTCAATTTTTCCGATTTCTTGGCTCTTCAGTTTCTTCTCTTTTTTTTTTTACAGTCCCACAAAAAACTTATCAGTGGGGTTGTAATGTATTATTATTATTATTATTATTATTATTATTATTATTATTATTATTATTATTATTATTATTATTATTATTATTCGTAGACCTAGTACAGAGTTCCGCCGCTAGATGGGGTTAGTAGATACCTTCACGAAATGGCTGTGCAGACGGCAGCAGTGTGTAGCTGAACATGTGAGCGTAGTGTTGTGTTTCTCTGACTGTTGGCGTGTTCCGCCTGCGAAGTCATTATGGCAACGTTAAAAGTACTAAGATTGTGTGAAATTTTGCTTCCTGCTTTAAAAATCGGCAACGGAGTCTCACCAAATGCTTCAAGAGGCGTTCCAGGAGCATGCTATGAGCCGCACAAGTTTTCGACTGGTTTGGGTGCTTTAAACGTGGTGAGATGAGTGTTGAAGACCAACCTCGTCCTGAACGCCTGGACGTCTAGACACATTCATGCGCATGGTTTTTTGCTCCTGTGTGAGAAGGCGCGGAACAAATTTAGCGGAAACACGTCTCACGTGCAAATCCTCCCTCAAAACCTACTGGCATGAGCTCCAACTCACGCCTGTCTCTGTTGAAATTTGGTCTATCGTGAAACGACGATCCTCGTTGATTTTTTGGCGAAGTTCCTTAATATTTTCCTCGTTTCGCGACGTTGCAGTTCGTCCAGAATGGGGTTTGTCTTCAACACTCATATCACCACATTTAAAGCACCCAAACCAGTCGAAAACGTGTGTGCGGCTTATAGCATCCTCCTGGAAAGCCTCTTGAAGCATCTGGTGAGACTCCGTTGCCGATTTTTTAAGCAGGAAACAAAATTTCAAACACACACTTTGTACTTTTAACATTGCCATAATGACTTTGCAGGCAGAACATGCCAACAGTCAGAGAAAAACAACACTACACTCACACGTTCACTTACACACTGACGCCGTCTGCACAGTCGTTTCGTGAAAGTCTCTACTAAACCCATCTAGAGGCTGAACTCTGTACTACCATCTATGAATGGCTGCGCCCTCTCAGCCCAGTTACTTTTGGGTCCCCCTCGTATATGTTTGTGCACTTAAGGGATGGAGTGGTGTAGGCAGAAAGCTTCAAACTAGCTAAATCGTGCACGTCACGCAGTTCGCGACAACATGCGACACACTTCGGGCTGCCGGATGAGCCAGCGACGGGCAAACCCGAAGTGCCCCTGCAGACGTAGGTAGAGAGGTAGGTATTTTAGGTAGAGAACAAAGCATAACACAAAGCACAATTAGGCGAATTCTTCGTGCCGTGAGTGCGTTATCAAAAGCAACGAAACTGTATTTTTAGCACATTTTTTATCTGCTCGACTATTCGAAGCAGGTACGTGGTGGTGCAGGTGTGGCACAACATCTGCGGTAAACAAAAATTTGGCGCAATTGGCGTAGCGCTTCCATCACTGACTTGCAGCACTTTCGAAAGAAGCAAAGGTGCTGTTGCAGTGGGTGCTCTCTTACCGTCCTGTTTAGTTCTCTAAGCTGCTCCAAGAACCAGTCAGCAGCCCGCTCCTCAAATAGGTTGACCACAGCACAAAGGCTGCCATTCCAGCGGGTCAGCAGTGGAACCTTACTCTGGTCAGCCAGAAGGTACTCTCCATCCATAGCAGCCCTGGATGCAAAATAAATGTCTCCAAACACAAGAAAACTCTGTTACTCCTCCCTAACTCTCTCTGCATAACCCTGGATGCAAAAATGGTGCTTATTGGTAAAGGAAATGAAAAACAAACTTCCCTCCTTGAATCTTTCTCCAAAGCAACAGTACAGTGCAGCACAATAGTAGCATCCTAAGTGTCATTGTGCATATGCATATTTGTGTCTTCTTGTGCAAAGAAAGTTCAAAGAACAAAGTTGTTTGCTTATATTCAAATGCAATGCAACTCATTTTCATTTGTAAACAGTTACCTAGCATTGGCCAGGCGATGCCAAAATCTATGAAATCACAGGGGGACAGTGGAGGAAAGCTAGTGGTGTAGCCACTTGCCTTTCATTTTTGTTTTTTTTTTCTGTGATACTAAGCTCCTAACTCCATGGTAAATTAACTTATTTTCAATTCTAGGAGCACAATCTGCCAGTCTACCTTGTTTCTTCTATTTTTAGTATTCCTTTAATGACATATAAATCCTCCTAGCAATGTTAAAAAACTTCCAACAGGGCCAGGCATTTTTTTTTTTTTCAGAGTCATTTCAAGGATTTTTCATACAACACATCCACCAATCAAGTGTGGTTTATTTGAGCCCACAAATCGTGATTGTAAAGACTCGTTCAAAAAAAGTTAAGCATCGATTGTGATAGCAAATTAGTAGAGAGCTATAAGAAGCAAGGATAGTAGTTTAATGGTTGTAAGTTGTAAACATTTGCTTACTAACTAAATAGACAAGCATGGTGTCACGCGCACACAGGTAAACGTGAACACATCTCGCTAGATGACCTGGAAACTAGCTGTGAAAACACCGGAGAGAGAAAGCGCGCCAGCAGCAGTGGGCAAATTGACCTTCACGCTGTCTTTCGTCTCTCTTCAACGTGAACTAAACGTCGAAAGCACAGCGCATACGAAGCCACCAGCACTCGGCACATGCACTTTGTCCCCATCGCAGACCGCTTTGAAGATGAGGCCTGCGCGAGCGCGCACTTCGCCCACATCGCAGATCGCTTTCAAGATACGGCGCCCGCGTAGCCGTGCTGTGAGTAGCAGCCGAAGGAGCAGAACGCATCCCCCCTGTCTCCGTCGCCTCACCCCCGTGCCTCGTGCGCAAAAGAAGACTGCACGCTTCCGGCCTGCCTTCCTCCCTCACGTGTGCTACATTGAGCCGTGATTGCCGGCTCACCCTCGTGTGGCGATTATTTTATCGCCATTTGACTTTATACGGAACCTCATGGCGACGACGACGGCAGAAATGCACTTGGAGTGTCCGTATAATTGTTACCACAATAAAACAGCATAATGCATCTTGTAATCATATCTGACAAAATACGCAATGGCACTGAAACATACACATGCACACGCACCTGAAGTTGATAGAGTTGAGGCAGAAGTAGGGATGTACGTCCAACAAAACCTTGTTTCCCTTGTTATGGAGAATGCGGACAATCTCCGCCGGATGCGGGAATGCATCCTTCCAAAAAGTCAGGTCACCTTGAGTGTGCTGCCAGCCGTCACGAATCAACACAAAGCCACCATTGAAACCATGGTTCACAAACCGGTTGGCATACTCATGCACAGTTGCTTGTGTCAGGTTGCCGTCCTCACCAGGCCTAGGCACGAGCACTGGATGCCTGACAAAGACTTCCTCTGCAGCCGTGAAATTATTGAGCTCGGGACGGCGCGGCGCCGACGCCCTGTGAATGGCCAGCACATCAGGTCCCGTGCACAGCGTGTAGTTTAGCTCCTCCTTTGCGGCCAGGCAGAGTCGTTCGCTGCCAGAAGCATTGAAGCTGAACATAAGAGCCTGATTGGGACTTGCCAGAATCGACACCCCACGTGACGACAGCCAGTACGGCTCTAACACAGAACCCAGTGGGTCAGCACGACCCGTTTCAAAGGCCATAGTGTTGAGCTGAAGATTCGCCAGCGGCCAGCTCAGGTTTGCCACTTCACCCATGCCAAACCAGTGAGCGCCGGTGAGGTCATAGCAATCTACCAGTTCCGTGTGCACGCTCGCAGCCCGCCAGTGCACTTCATAGCAGGCTATTTCATCCTGCATGGGTGCAACACGCATCTCGAGGCGAGCACGATACTTCCACTCGTAGCAGTAGCCGAGGTGCAGCACAGGGCAGATGTGTGCTTCCAGAGCTGGAGGGATCACCTGTAAATGATTATTCGTGTGTTTCATATGCCTCTCTGGTGTAAATGCTACAACTTGCGGATTTTTAGTAGGCAGTTTCAAGTAGTTCGAGCACGAAATACCCTCTCTCCCTTTAGCCACAAAAGAAGCAGCCATTTTTTAAATCACATTAAGTTTTAGTTTAAGGTGTAAAGGTTAGTGATTCAAATGATGACACAGACTAGATTACAATATGATGCAACATTGCTGAGGTTTTTGTGACATTTCAAGCATGTGGGTAGTAGCCAAAGAGCCATGTGCTGTGCTGCATGCCTAAACGTTTCTGTTATCAATTTTCAGGAGTTTTAAGAGTGGGGCAACACCATTAGTGAAGCTACATAAAATATCGCCTAACTTTTTTTTTTATTGATATCAAAATTTAATAAGTGAAAACTGACTATTTCATTATTTCTACAAAGATCAAGTGCCAAACACATTCAGTGGGTGGCTACCATGTTACTTTACTTTAGCTGCTGTAACATGGTACTCAGAAAGTCTATTTCATAAGCCAATAGCTTAGAAATATTTAGTGCAGGCATCACTGCAACTCTATTTAAGCAATGCACGGTCTGATTTCGAGAAACGCAGTAAGTGTATTCTTGCAGATGAGCATGGCAAGTGCAGACGTGGTCACCTGGCCAAGTTCTCCCTGAAGCAGGGTGCGGCCTCCACGGTCAAGCAAACGCAGCCTTCGTGTCTGCGGATCAAAGTCCGACTTGGTGGAGAGTCGGGTGGCCTCCTGGAATGCCTCGTGCAGGTGCCATGTCAGGACGACCACACTCACTATGCTGAGGAAGAGCACAGCAAGAACAAGCCGGAACCGGAATTCTGGTGTCCGGCTCTGGCGCACCAGAGCCAGGGCCTTGGCTGCCTGCAAAGCAAGTAGCTACGTTGTCAGTACAGCAATGAGGCAACAGAGAGCTTGTATGCACAATAACAGTAACAGCAACTTGGGAGGATTTACATCTCGAAGTTAAGCAGTGGGCTATGAAAGGTGCTACATTGTCTGGTCTCATAGTATTACTTTTGATTACCTGGGGTTCTTTACCATACATTGAAATCGAAGTGCACAATAGTTTTCTTGTTGTAACTGCATCAAAACACAGCAGCTGTGGCCCAGAATAGAAAGTATGTCCTAACAGCAGAATCCCATATCCAATGAGCAGCTGCAGCAGCTACCTAAATGCACACACAGGGCACTCCATGACAGAATAGACCTGCTCATCTTTATGAAACTGAGCTGCAATGGCTTATGAAAGAACAGCATATAAGTTAAGTAGTGTAAGTACACACCTATAAGGTATTTGGTATGGCATAATAAGGGAAATTAGTGCAAAATCAACAAACCTGTGTATGCACGTGCTGCCTTTCCACCTTGTACTTCATGAAAATTTTGCACTGTCTTACTTAGTTGGTGGCGCAGGAGCATACATATGCCCTTAAAGACATATACCGTTTGTCTTGTTTATTGTATTATGTTTACATAATACAATAACACCAATTATAGATATGAGACATATACTATACAGGCAGAAAAGATTGTAGTATGGGTACAGCAGTATATAAACAAGCAAACAATTTGTGTAGAAGCCAAAAGCTCAAAGTTCTCTACCAAACAAACCTGAAGATGGAGTTTATTGTCAAACAGCATGAACAGCCTTTCAAATATTAGCCTTTCAATATTATTATGTCCTGTGATGAAAACTGGATTAGCAAGTAAAAAAACAGCACTTGGTGGAACCATGGTACATTAGATTGATTAATTTAAAGGGAGTGAGAGAGAGGGAGAAAGAAAGGCAGCAAGGTTAGCTAGACTTCGTTCAGTTTGGACTGGCAGCAGGGAATGGGAGAGTGAAAGAACGAGAGAAGACAGGAATTCACATTAATTACATACCCTAAATATAATAGGTTCTTTAATGTGCACTTAAATCTAAGTACACAAGTGTTCTTGTATTCAGCCCCCTTTGAAATGCGGCTGCCACAGCCAAGGATTGACCCCATGACCTTGCCATGGCGCATTTGAAATATAAAACAATTTTTATAATAATCAGAAAAATTCAGAGGGTTATACATCTCAAAGCTGGAATGTTGCACAGGAGAGCTCCAGATCAGTTGTGATCATGCGGAGTTCTTTAAACCTTACACCACCACTCCCGAGATAACTTGGGCACCCACCCTCACACAGCCCCTGCCGCCCCCGAGTATATGCGTTTTACAGCAAAGCTGTGTCTGCGGACCCTGTGCCGTCGTCCATTCGCTAAAACCCACGTGACCTAGCGGGAGAAGAGAGGAAAAGAAGAGCTCAACCCTGTGAGAATTCTGTGAGAGGGTGCAGACAAAAAGAAGAACGAGGAGGGGGTTGAAGCAAGTCGTGCCGTCCAATACTCGCGTTGGAGGGAAAAAGCGTGAGGCGCACCAACCAATGACGGTGTACAAAAAAAGTATGTCAACGGAGGAGTGGGGGGTGAGAGGAGTTCGCGTTAGCATTGGTTGTATATACGGAGCTTTGGTCAAGGACTCTTGTCTGGGAACGTCGTAGAAAAGCATGAGGAACGCGCTAGGAACGTCGTCGCCCGTGGACGCAGACACGTCCCATGCCCCGCAAGTAGCGCTGTTCACAGCTTCGCAGTTCGACCATCTTCATGGAGTGGAAAGGGCGGTGATTTTTTTGTGTTTTCAGAAGACTCCCTGCCTCTTCAGAAGCAACTCGTGCAAAGAACATTGCGTGTCTGTTGTGCCATGTATGGAGAGGTCATCTAAACACACATAACTTGCTAAATTTCTGACAGCGGGTAGAACAAATGTCTCAGTACTCTGCCTTGACAGGGTAGCCATGGCGAACCAGTGTGACATGTCCGTCTACATTGTGACAGACGAAGGAATCATGAATTATTTTATGAATTTTGAAATGGGAGAAAGCAATGATTAACAACCAGCTTCTATGTAGCATGAAATGTGAGCTCAAGCAAAAAAAGAGAGAGAGAGAGAGAGAATGAAAAGAAAATGGCAGAGGCTGAGGAGCAATTTGGGAAAAGAAAACCTGGTAGTCAAAGGGTGGTCAAAGAGACACTAAAGAAAAGGGTACGGCAATATAGAAAGGCAGAGGATCCTTTGAAAACTGCATTTACATTTCCTTGGCTAAAAACGATTGATTATTAAAGAAGAGAGTGATAGCTGATCTTCGCATACTGCAATTCATGCCAAAACGATAATACACATGATGCTTGAGTGACGTGGCGAACTTTACGGTATCTCTGTGGGCATTCCAGCTGGCTTTTAAAGGGGTAGCATTCCCAGAAAATTACCCGAGTCATATTGTTACAGTGCAACCAAGAGTGCCGCCAGTCAGAAGAAGACAATTTAATGTGTAGAGGTAGAATCGGTCTCGCCAGCCACATTGTTTATGTATCGTTGCCTCTCTTGTAAATATAGTAAATACACCTTTATATGTGATTTCCGCAACGTAACGATATTCAAATGAAATATAAACTTACTTTGGTAAAGAAAAAGCTTTCCTGAGTAGACGCTTTCAAAATCCACAACGTCATGAGGAGCGGGTGCAGGATTTTCAAAGTGAGTATACGTGTTTAGTTTCTGCATGTTCTCTGACCAGCTAAAGTCCGCTAGAGGTAAGACTGATCTATCTAGTAGGCAAGTATACTCATTTCTAGTGTCCCTGTGACATGCACATAAGTGTCAGTATAAGTGTCAGTATACAGGTGTTTTTGATGTCTGCCACCATCAGTGGATCGAAATCAACCCCGTGAATTAAAGCTCAGTGGAATTACGGCATAGTTATCGAGTCAATCGAGTCAGAAACACTTTGCAACTACACTTCTCTCACATACAACACTATGCGAAACATGTAACATATTGTTACGTAAGGGAAAATGAAAAGAGTAGTCATCAAATGACAAGAAATATGGCTACGTATATACTGGAGGTCCACGTACAACAAATTCATTCAAATGTTTTAACTATTAACAATTGTGCAATGTTAACAACATTCCATTCTAGCAGAGCTTAGAACACTGAACATTATAAAGACTGCATATGAAAAATAGCAAAATTACTCCTCCTACAACACAGATATAGATAAATATTCAGATTTATATAATTTATTTTACAGTGGTATCATTAGTATCCAAATAACTAAATGTCAGGCAGACAGACAGACAGACAATGAACTTTTATTGAGGTCCTGAGGGACTAGTTGGCGGAGACCCATTGGGGGCCCCCAGCTCGCCGCTGGCTGCTCCCGTGTCGGAATCGGGAGGCCAAGCCTCTCCGCTCTTTCACGGGCCCTCTGGACGGCCGTGGACTGAAGCTTGAGTTTCGTACCAGAGATGGCCTCGTCCCAGCCCTGTTCACTGGTGAGTGACGTATCCCGTAACGCAAGACACTGCCAGAGCATATGAGCTAGTGTTTCCTTTTTTTTTTTTCATCATTTCTTTCTCAGGCACATGTGCTAAGTGGAAGGAGAACAAGTTGTAGGAATACAGATGCGGCCGGCGCCTTTCCACGGGCATTTTGCCTATTCTGCTGTCCCTACGTATCCCTCTTTCCACCCGCGACGGTCGTTGGGGGTGGCCTTTGACATGAACCAGTTTGCGGTGGTGGCACTCGCACTGTTGGCCGCGGCAGCGCGTCTGGTAGAGCGAGCACGGGAGAGACTTCTCAGGGACATCACTCGGTACATAATCATTTTTCTTCTCGTCTGCCAGCCCCATTGTTTAGGCATCATTCAGAATTGAGCTCGTCTGTAATGCCTTGCACTTACAATGAGCACGTAGCTTGTGCTGCTCCTTTTCCAAACACTAAGCTGAAAAACGGTGCCTAGTGCACGCATGTGGTCATATTTACCATGCCGAGTCGCACTTGTCGGAGGCCCAAGCACAGAGATTGCCCTAACTATCGCGGGTGGGCCCACTGGTCATCGCGAGAGCAAGCAGAATAGCCGTGGACACACTTTTCCCTAGCAGCATGTTGGAAGGAGCCATTCTCCCACAGCGACGTGCTACAGAGCCCCTTTTTGTATTTTTCACCCTTTGATTCTTGCTTCGGCTCAGGCCGAGACCGGGCGTTTGTTCGGTGCTGGGTGTTGCAGGAGACAAACTGTTGCCATCAACTTAAGGCAACAGTGCATTTTATTGAGTGTGCAGTGCTCATTTCCCCTACTTTTCAGCCTTAGCACATGCACAGTGGCGGGCTAGAGTACGTCAGGCGGCGACTGACGCGGCCCTGAGGCTACCTAAGCCCGAACCTACGGTGGTCTGTACTCCTGTGAGATACGAGACCCCAACAAGGTGTGCGAAATTTTGAGCTGTCTTTAACCCTCTGCTTTTAATTACAACTACACAAGTTCCAACTAATGTTGTAGAAACAAAGAACACTTTCCAGACCACACTCACTCCACATCTACAAAAAAGCTGTGGAATGCAGTGGGCATGCTTAAAGGAAGACTTCGTGTGACCATGAGGATGCTATGCACACTTGTATTTCTTATGTTTCTTATGCACGCTGTCTATTTATATTTTGCAGCACCCTAACAGAAACTGAGCCTAATAATGTGTTAGTGCATATCACGTAGCCTGCTATTTCCTTTGTAATTATTTAAAACTAACTTTTGGAAGTTTCACAGAAGTTAGTCAAAATGCTGCATCCCTTTTATTTTTTTTCTTAACTTCATCCAAATGCGTAGTACAGAAACCCCAAAAGATACTGTTACACACTAGCCTGCCCTTCTCATTCAGTACTGTGCACAAACATTTCCGAGTACAATTTTCTAATGTCGTCAACTCCTTGTTGCTAAAATGAAGACAAATTTTGTGTGGTATAGATATAATTGCATTTCCTTAAGCAATTCTATATCTTAATGGAGTGCATACACGAATGCAGCAAAATAAATAGCATTCAATTGTTCAGATATGCCGAGGTATAAAAAAAAATATCATCAAATATGGAACCTCATCATGAAGGGGATACACCATGTTTATTATGCTCTGCTTCAGTTATTCCTTTTTAATAAAAGAGCAGCCTAAACAGGAGAACAATACTCAAAACCCAAAGCACAAAACTGAAATGCTGTGCCCATTCCATTCCATTTGCCAGGCAAAACAAGACAATGAAACGTTTATCGAAAAGAGATAACCGCAGCTACATAACTATCACTCTACCATAGTCAATTGTACAGGGAACAAGGAAGAAAGGGAGGGGGGGGGGGGGGAAGAAACTGTACTTCGACACACAGTCCACTTTACCTCAGGTCAAACATTTAAAACAGTTAATACACATTGGGTTGGCAGATTATGCATTTCAAAGCCAAAAAATTAAGAAAAATCCAATCAGCAATAAAATTCTGTGTTGTTAAACATTCCATATGATTAGAAACTTCATTTGAGGTGATTAGTTCTTCAAAATCTCCTTAATTAACCAGCCAGATTTTACTTAAGCTCCATCCAAACAAACCCTACGGTAGTGCTGTTTTAACATCATTGAGGCGCTCCTAATTTAACCTAACCTAACCAACAAAACCTTCTAAAGGCATCCCATTCAATCAAATAATAAACAGTACAGGTACATAAATAGTACAGGTAATCTGAATGAAAGTAATTTGCAAGTGACATTTAACACAGGAGAAGTTTTTCAACAAGTGCAATGTTGTACGAGTGTTCCCAGTAAAAAAAACACCTAGGCTCAGTAAAGTCTACAATATATCCCTGCAAAGGTCAACAATTTATTCTAGTCTTTAGGCATCACAGTAAAGCCGCAGTTCAGCTAAGCAGGCACTAAAAATGAAGCTGCATGCTCATAGTACAGACCTTTCGTGAAAACCAGTAAGAGCACCCCATCGCCAAAGAAGAAAAAGAGGAAGAGAGGAAAGCAGCTAGGCACTGGTGCTACAGCTGTGCAAAGGTTTCCATTATGGTGCTGCGCATAGTCCGCCACAGCACGACAGAGACAGTGCAACAAGAGGTCCACTGGGCCGCCCTAGCGCAAACTGCGAAACCCGCTCTCCGTGCAATTCGCCTGCCGACACATGCCCTGGACAAGCGCCAACTCCGACGAGCTTGCCCAAGGCATCACTTCCCAAAAAACAATGAACCAGTGAAACAGCCCAGCGTAGGGGTGCCAAGTTCCAATTCTAAAAAAAAACTAAACAACAATATTAAGCTAGCGAAGACGTCGCACGGGGACAAGTACCCATCCTCTTTCCCCCTCCCATAGTGCTGAATTGAACTAAAGACAACCTCTCTGTAGAAACTAGAAAGAATGTACACGCATGTGAATGCACAGTTGCTGTTAGATTGAACACGCCTTTCAAACCTTTCAATTTGTTGAGTGGTTGGAAGTAGTGTAAATTGGTGTCAGTGCTTTCCAAGTACTAGTTTGGGCACTCTAGTTTGGGGACTCTACTTCCTGAAGTCAGCTATGTTTGCATTGCGCAGCCCACATGTGCTAAACAAGGCCACTTGAATCACACCTTCCATGTTCAGGTTAAATATGACGGGCCCTGTGCAAACACATGCACTTAAAAAGCTCTTCACAGCTGCGGCTACTGACCATGAGACTACTTCCAGACACAAACAACACAAATTGATCAGTATGTGAATACTGATCACTCATCAGAATACCCCCATTCTCAGACTGCTTTATGTAAATGCAGCAACAGTGCAATGTGAACATGTTCAGATGACCCTTTGTCTTTTTCTGAAGCATCAGGACACAACAATTAAACATCAAAAGTTTAAAAATGCTGAAAGGATAAGTTGCTCAGCCGTACCACTCTCTAGCAAGGCAGACAGATGTGCATACATGTTTTTTTATTTAAGTATGTGCACAGAACTCTGACATACAAGCAATTGGTTCACATTTCCCTCTCTTTCACAGAATTAATGACCTCAAATAGTTTGCAACAATGAACCGAAAAAATCACCACATGGCCTTCACTAAGTACAACTGCAAGTTTCAAAACTTTCATGGTGCATACTGTCTACTGTCATGGTGAACTGTCTAGGTGCATAAAAATTATTAAATGTAAAATATCCATGTGCTTAGAATTTTAGAAGTTCAACATTGAATGCTTTAAAGTAAGTTAAACAACACTGCATTCCTCCTACCAGGTGCATTGCAATCTACTTATACCTGGAACATGCTACGTTATATTTTTCTTTCTCATCTATAGTTGTCAAAAAATGCACAAAATATTGCCTTCTCTTATTGACCACAATGCAAGAGGGAGGGAGAGAGGTGAGGACAAAGGTACGCTGGGGATTATACACATGGAGTTGGTGACCAGCTTTGTGGTTAGGTTTCAGAGCTTAGTTTTCTTTTATGTCTATACACAACAATACGAAGACTGATTCAGAATTCAGATTGATTCAGAACAAGAGTCAAGTTTGTGGCTTAGGGAATTTATTAATGGAGCGATGTTTGTAATTGACAAGAACAAAGGGCGTAAGAATGCGAGTTTCTGTTTTGCATTGAAACTGGCTGCTACAACAGCAAATGGCTGGTGAGACAATCTCTTTGTCCCATTCTCTGGTTGTAGGCACAATCATGCAAATGCTTGCACTATGTCTGCAACCTGGCCATGCAATTTTTTTTAAGTTAATTTTTTTATTTTTTTTATTTGGGGGGTAATATAACTGCGTGTTACAATCGGTGGAGCGGTAGAATCATGTAAATACGGTATTTAAAGTTGATGCAATAGTAAAACACAGAACACGTCCCCTGTGTGCATGTTCTTTACAGTCTTATCTGTCGACATTGAACACTGCCTTATCACCACAAACCAGATGCCCAAGGAGAACTGTTGCCACACAATGCCACGCACCTTATTGGCCAATCCAGAGCGCTTGGGCTCTTCCTTGCGCTGTGCGAGATGCGTGGCACCAACAGCCTTGGGGGGCCGCACGGTGCTCCATGTGGTGTCATCGAGGTTGAGCTTGAGGGCTGGCCCGCCCGAGAGGCGGCGCGCCAGCCCTGGCGTAGATGGCGGCGTGTCCCGTGGAGTGGTGTTCTGCGAGGTGGCGGCTGTCGCTGGCTGGCTGTTGGCCTCCTGCTCTAAAGAGGGCCCTGCCACACTTGCAAGTGGCAGCAGGTCCTCGGTGCTGGCAGCACCTAATGCCTCTGGCAGGCTGGTCAAAACAAAGCGGGTCATGTGGCTAGCACATAATAAAAAACGAGAATGACTTAAATTACGTGGCTTAACACCCCAAAACTGCACAGTAGGTTATGAGGGACACTGTAATAGAGGGCTCCGGAGTAATTTTGACCACCTGGGATTCTTTAATGTGCACACAAAGCACAGTAAACAAGCACTTCTGCATCCTACCCTCATTGGAATACAACCGCCGCAGTCGGGAATCAAACCAATAACCTCTTACTCAGCAGTGCCCTAGCCACTACGTTACCAGAGCGAGTAACAAAAGTGACAAATTTCTTCTGGGCCAAAGTGACACATCAGCAAGGATTGTTCGAGCGGTTCCAACACTTTGAGCACTCCGAGTCCTTGACCTTCACACAAGCAACTGAGAAACCTTATCCAATGTTTTATTTTTTATTTGTATTTTATATAGGTGCTTTTCATACGTGAGCTGCATTCAGCAATCAAAGACAAGGGTCACGGCCCACTGAAATAAAGCACATGGATAACAGATTCAGTTACAGAGAGTCGAACCAGGAACATCAGTCTTGTCTTTTGCTTTTGTACACATCTCAGCCAGTGCGTAAGACATAGTTCTAAGCAAAGATAGGTTGCTGCAAGTGCTTCACCAGATATACAGCTCACTCTTTCAATAAAAGGCGCTCATCAATGGTGCATCCACACAGTGGTCCCTCAAAGCCTCCTGAGCAGACTTGTACGTAATGAGTTACATGTAACTGATTACTTGTAATCAACTACAATTTTTGACAGTTTTGTAATTTAACAATTACTTTGTTTACTCAGTAACGCCCACTGTAATTCAGTTACTTTATTCAGTAACCGATTACATGTAACCAGTAACATTATTGATGAGACAAGCTGTAGCAGGCTTTGAGAACCTGAATTTGGCAAGAAGTACAGTAGAACACCCGAGACCCTGCCGCGCAGCAGTGTTGTGAATGCACATGTTCAGACAGGCAAACCAGGAAGCTCAGTATTTGTTTCCTCAGTGAACTGGTACTGGCATGTCTCGATAGCGAAGGCCACTAAGGACGTTAATGCTAGAAAATCACGTACGGATGATTTCTTTAGGTTTCCATTAGCCCAACTGGGAGAGTCTTTTCCAAGTCCCAGCAACAAGAAAGTCTTACACTTCATGTAGGATCCAGATGCTGAGTAACCACAATCTTGTGTGCAAGATCCGTATACGTTACGGCATCAGTGCACACATAGAGCAAACTGGCTAGCCTCCCTCTCTTTCCCTCTCGTTTTCCTCCTCGAGCAAGTATTCAGTGTGGCTGCTGATGTCTTCACAACAAAAATGAGGGACGATGACCAACGAAATATTTTAAATGCAATTATTAGTGCAGATAAGCAATGTATAAAATGCTGCCAAGTACGCACTGAAAGTGCCTGGCCAGGTCATTCTGTTTACCATATCTATGCAATGCTAAAAAAGTTAGGAGGAAAGTAACGTAGAAGTAATCGATTACTTATGAGTAATTCCTCGATTACTTTTGTGGGGCTGTAATTCGTAACTGTAATCAATTACATTTTTAATAAAGTAATTGTAATTGGTTACTTTTTTTCTGTAACATGTACAAGTCTGCTCCTGAGCACCTTCAAAGCACACTAGAGTGTCGAGGTCACAGTTTAAGAAACACCAGTTTTTCCACAGTAAAGGACTTTGGAATAATTCTGACCAAAAGGAATTTTTTTTTTTAACAGGCATTAAAATTGCAATAGACAGGTATTTTGCAGTTTAAAAACACTGGAATACAGCCACTGCATCATGGAATTGAACCTATGACCTCACACTCAGCTGCAAATGCCACACCCACTGTATTAATGATCAAACAGATGCTTTAGTGCCTCATGTAAGTCTGCAACAACTTTCATACTTCTTTTTCAACTATGCGCCTTAGCCCCCTGAAAAAGGTGTGTGGCTTTACAAAATTACATATTACACCCGTAACTCCCCAGAATAAGTTAAAAAGTTTTCCAAAGAAGAAATGGCTAGAGAGATCAGTTGCAAAAGTGAGGGGGCTCTGTCACCCATGAACACTGGTCTTTAAAATATATCATGAAAGCAGATCAGACAGACAAGTTACTAATGCATAAGTTTTTGTATTCAATTTAGAGTGACAAAATACTATGCGGCATCCTTTTTGTCCTCCAGTCTGAAACCAAAGTGCAGGCCCTGCCCAGGTTGCACAAGTGGGCACATCGCTGGCTCAAAGCCTTCAAGTATGATTAATTTCCTACGGAATACATTACTGCACAAGCCAAGTGAAATCCCAGACACCATCACATAGCTCACGCTTCCCCACACTCTTCAATAGGATGTTCCTTAATTCTTAGGCAACATATAAAAGGGCAGGGGACAAATAACTTGATAGGGATACGTGTGCTACATGTAAGTGCTCCTGTGGGCCACATAATTAAGGTCCCTGTTATAAGGCTTAAAGGGACACTAAAGAGAAACACTAAATTACTTTTGACTATTAATCCTTTAAGCTGGGAAGACAAGTTCAGTTCGTCAAGTGCAAACTTGCAAAAAAGATTAACAATGAGACAAGCTTGTCCCAGTGGGAAGACCATTTTAGCTCCTGTACTGCTTCGTGCTTCTTCCAGATGGCGTGCTTTATTGTGTGCTTGTTGTAAATAACATCAGTTGGCACAAGAAGCTGTAGAAAAGTGAAGTTGGGAGCATAGACTCACTTGTGTGCAGTGGAGCCTACCTTCGTTAAAGTAAATTTTTTTTTCTTAATAAACTTTCCTTTTTTGACAAATTTTTGCAGGGACTTGCTTTACATGATCATAAGAATCGTTTGCACCTAATGTTGGCAGCATACACCAATTTGTGAGCAGTGAAGCCCACCTTTGTTACAGTGTAAAAAATTATTTTTTCTGGTAAAATACACCTTTCTGACAAATTTTTCGCGTGGTCTTGCTTTACATGATCATTAGAATTATTTGCACAAAAACAAAATCTGTCTTTTTTGCAAGTGTTCTTCATTTTTACCGTCCTTAAAAGGTTATTAAAGCATTCTTTCAAAACTCTCAGTTAAATCCCTACAGCATGACCTTTTATTTTCTTGTGCAAAAATTAGACAAACTTTTGTTAAGCCAGATATGCCTAAACCAAACACAGTTTTCTAAAGAAATGCTGGGCCATGCTTTTATGATGCAACATTGCTTCGTATCATGTATGATACACCATGAAGTTGCAGGTACATTTTGTGACCATGCAAAAAGACACTTCAGTTGCAGAAAACTTTTTAAAAATATCAGAACCATTGAAAAAAATTTTTCACAGATTGCTTTAAGAAATGAAGTGTTTTTCTAACAGCTCCAGCTATTAAACGTTTTATTAAAATTTTATGACATCGTCCTTGACGATGATGTCATCATAGCTTCAATATCTAGGCCGGATCATTTACAGACCTTGGTTTTATGTTAATTTTTGCTCTGCGTAGTCTTTAGGAATTTGATGAAAGCCAGAAGGAAACCTTCCTCCTCTTCTACCAGCATTATTTGTTGCTGCTGTTATTAACTCTTAAAGGGTGGCAGGTCCCGTCCTATCTTCATTGTAAACACTGCTAAGATGTTCATTTTCCTACATATTCTACACCGTTAATGGTGCTAAGAAAGAATATAGCCCGTACAAACATATTTAGCCACAGAATTTCTTTTTTTTGCGAGGAAGCAACTCTCTACTCTAATCCACAAAACAACCCCTAACTGCATGCTGTATCATATACGATACAGGAATTAATACTTGCTTCACAGAACCACCGAAATGTATTTCTCGATGAACATCACAGTAGGCTAATAAACTGTAAAACACCGTGATTTTTCTTGTGCACTGATTTCAAGCATATAAATTGTGAAAATAACCTGCACATTGTGTGACGAGTTGCCGCCATACATTTTTTAAAGGAAAATTACCTGAAACATTATTTCCAATGCTAAGGTGGCTATTCTGCTCTCTTAGAGAGGACATGGATTCTAGGTGAATATGTAGGATTTTCTTTCGTTGAGATTCTGTTATGCTAGAAGACATGTATGATACACCATGCAGCAAGAGGTTAACCTTGCGGTAAGAGATTAGTTACTAGAAGAGAAAAAGCCATACTTCGTTTTCTTGAATTTGGCACCGAACCTCCTGCACCAACACATTGACCGTCATTGATTTCAAAGCACTGTCTTGCATTTAGGCCATTTGTGCCACCGTAAATGTTCGCGAAGGTCACCAAGTTTAGTCTTTAAAAATTTTAAATACAATGTCGTCCAACTTAACCAATAAAAAAGTCAACTAAGTTCAAGCAGACCCCATCAAAATCTGTGACATCACAGCGAATAAGTGCAGAAATTTCAGGGTGCTGTCGCCACCTGCCTTTCATTTCTGCATCTTTTCTGTCTTATCAAGCTTTCTTTCAAGGTAACAGCGGTGTTTTTCTTTCTTTGTTTGGCAGTGTAGAAGCACGATTTAATAATAAAGATCAACTTGTTTTTCTCTTTAGTGCCCCTATAAGAACAAGCAGCCAGACAAGAAGCTAAGGACTGCGCAATGAGTGACGAAATGAAAAATGATAGGCGTAACGTTAAGAAACAGGAAGACAGCAGCGTGGATGATTGGGGGTAGCTGATATTCTAGTTGAGATTAAGAGGAGGAAATGAAGTTGGGCAGGCCATGTAGTGCGCAGAACAGATAACCAGTTGTCTATTATAATTACAGAATCGGTGCCAAGGGAAGGGAAATGCAGTAGAATATTGACAGAGAACTAGATGGTGCAATGAAGTTACAGGATGGTGTCACGTGATGCGAGAGAGGGGGAACTGGAGATCAATAGGAGAGGTTATTGTCCTGCAAAGGACATAAAATTGGCTGACAATGATGATTATGCTGTAATGATTTAAAGTAAACCAATAAAATATATAAGGGGTCCAACAGTAAGCATATGCTGCACCTTCCTACTAAGAATTTTTCAGGACTGTTTTGACACTGCAATAGTACTATTGCTCAAGTGTTTCTGGCAAAAGTACATGTTCAAACCATCAGGTAGCACTGGCTACTTATTTACTAGAGCCAAATGAGCTTTACAAACTATGATGAAAGGCAACACCACACTTTTTGCCTTAACAGATTATCTTAAAAGAGACATTTGATGTTTACAAAAAATGCTGACATCAATTTAGTATCACCTTGCCTTTCATACTCACTCCAGATTTTAGGAATTCAATACTGAATCTTTCAGCATCTTGAACATAAGTGCTAATTCTAAGGTTACATTCAATATTCTGAATATTCCAAGCAGCCTGCCTTGTTCTCCAACATGATAAGCTCTGTACATGCTCACACACTTCTAACAGCGAAGATTAGAAGATTCAGTGAACCATCACTCTTGTTCATAAATTTAAAATGTTACGCTCTTCTCATACATCATTGGGATTAATGCCTTCACGTTTGCCTGGCCCCATAACTGGAATTCTGCACTTCTCCTGTATGTACCAGCTCTTTTAACCTGAGGAACTAAAGTCAAAGCATTTTCTGCACCAAATAAGCTTACCTAACCCAGCCCAAACTAGCTTGTTCATATGAAAAAGTACACACATTGTCCTAAGGCATTACTTTATCAGATTAACAATTTAAAGCATGTTAATGAGCACTGGGTGCTCATAAACTATATCTCATTTTTAATTAACAACTAAATTTAACTAAATGCATTGTTGTATCTCAAGTCAGAAATTCAAAACCGTGACATTTTTTTTCCCATCCTGCAAAGCGTAAATGCTTTACTATGTGATTATCTAGAAGACTTGGATGTTCTTGTCTCGCGGATATCAATGCCGATACTGAAAATGAATTAAATTAGTTTTACTGGAACAACAACTGGTAACTTTGATTACCTCAGCACCATAACAGCATCGGGCTGCTAAAAAAATCCCGCATTTCCAAATCATTGATAACAACATGAAATCACTCAACCTTAAATATGCCGGGTGTACAAAATTAAGCTTTATGCAATTTTTAAAAATCGCCTGTGGCAGGTAGCATAATTCTTATCGTTGTTGAGCTGGGTTATTCGATGAGGCGGACATTAGTCGCACGAGAAATCGAAACAAATATTCAACTAATTAACAAAAATTAACTCATTAACTTTTCAGTTAATTACATTACGACACATATTGCAATTTACAAATTGTAGCCGGTGAGCTTGTCAGGCATATCCACTTGGAATGAATTTCCAGAATGACACCAGTTTGGAGATATGCACCATAAAACTCGCCGTAAAAATGCGCTCTTCCACTTACTTTTTTACCAAAATGCTGTTTTGTACATTGAAGCAGAAAAGTAATTGAAACTCCCATGTATTTCGTCCCACACTTTGGGAAATATCTCGAAACTGGTGTCATCCTGGAAATTCATTTTAAGTGGATCGTCTTGCAACTCACCGGCTACAATTCGTAAATTGCAATTGTGTTGTAAAGTAATTAACTAAGAAATTCATTAGTCAATTTTTGTTAATTAGTTGAATATGTGTTTCGATTTCTCGTGCTACTAATGTCCACCTCTTCGAATAAACCAGCTCAGCGATAAGAATTATGCAACCTGCCACAGGCAATTTTTTAAAATTCCGTAAAGCTTAATTTTGAACACCCTGTATATTAGCACTGCTATGTTAACATTCCAGCTGGAATTCAAAGGGTCTGTAAGCTTTTTTACTGAACTATTCACCACTCTCACACTCTCTTTTTTCTCTTATGAGACAAATTTGGCAGCATTTGAGATTCATAGCATGTACGGTTTCTAAAGCATTGAAAGAATATTGAAATTACCCAACCTTCAATATATTGATCAACAGTTTAACCTGCCCCATGGCTGGACATAAAATTTTATAAAATGAGCTACAAGCTATTTCATCAAAATGTTTTTCATGAGGTTCAGCAAACTTGTGAGATGTATGCAGATATGATATGATATGCAGACAACACAAATGCTCAACATCTGAGTTGCACGAGCGTTAGGAGGTAACAGACACGCTAGCAACACTAAGGTCTGTTCAGAACGTTTACTGCGCCGAGCACCTTGCCTGCAACAGTAACGATAAGAGAAAGCGTGCGTCAAAAGAACCAATGGATTAGTAAATAACATAAGCGCTTAGATTAGCAAAAATGGGTTAAAAACGCGAGTGCTCGCTTCTGGTCACTACGATACACAACCGTTTCGTCGCTCAAAATTCGCGTGCCTAGATTACAAATCCTAAATGTATAGTGAAGCATGATAGGCGCACTAGTGTTCACAGTGTACCTTAGGATTTAGGATACCTAGCAATTTCTCCCCCCCCCCCCCTCCTCATACATTTTTTTCCCCAGAAGTACAATAGCTTAACACAGCGCCCTAATGATAAGGGGAGACATTCGCTCAGCATTTACTGACCGTTGCAACTTCGCTCCGGCACGCCCATCTCTCTTTCTCCACCCAGTCATCTGCGCGTTCTGAGCCATCCGCAGAGACAGCGGTGCGTGGAAACGTTCGACAAGCTCAATTCGCGGGGCGTCTTTCGTGCGACGAAAGGAAAAAGAAAACAGAGAAAAATGAAACTCAATGCCGCCTGCGCGGCACGTCTTGTGCAATTCTACTAACGCCCGATCCTTGGAACTGTCACCTCGAACAAGGCGCATGCGCGTGAAGACCATGCAACCTTCAGCAAGCCGCACAGCGCGCAATCTTTTTGCAATGTCAAGCGCGATCCGCTTTAATGTGCAACACCGGAGCCGCCCCGAATCCGTCAAAACATGCAACATGCGCCGCAGGTCGCGCAGTGCACAGCGATCCGAAAGTAGCAAGTTTATCAGCGGGGCAGGTCAACTCACCTCATCGTGTGCGCCGCTGCGACTACGCTGGTCAAGAGCTCGAAGTGGTCGAACAGTTCATTGAGTGCCTCTTATCTGCAGCGGGAGAGAACTGACATTCCTGGGCACGCAGCGTACGGGATGCAGCCCCGAGGAGTGACGCAGACAACAACGACGGAAGCGGCGTCCTCGGAGCTGTCACTCCTCCACGCATGGATCGCCGCTCGCGCGACGCACCTGCACTCACAACAACAGCGACTCGGCGCACGGTCTCTGCTGAAGCTTGAGCAGCACGCCGCGTACACAGGTTGGGGTAAACCCCACTATCGGCGGCGGCGGCTTTCAGAAGCCATCACCAAAGTGATAACAGCGCCGCACGCTCATCTCTGACGCGTCATATTGTGCACTCGCACTAATGTCCTCTTGAACATGCTTGACAAAAACAACAATTTGTCTCTGGGAACCATGCAAAAGCACTTAGATAACGTCAGTCCCAATGCCAAGTTTACAAGGATTCACTGAAACCCTTCCACCACACAGCCACCAATTAGATCGGATTGGATTTGTTAGCGCGAAACAAAAGCCGTTGTTGATTGTCCTTGTTCGTAGCCCTTACACGCAGCAAGCATATTTCAATTTTAATGCGTATATATTATTCAAATTACATTAAATATACATTATCAGTAATTTATTACTGCTGCTGCAGTCACAAAGTTAGTACTTACATGCAGTGCATAACTACTTTTGGCCTAGTTAGCGCGTTCCTTCAAATGCTGACAGCAACACTGTGCAGGTCGCAGTTTCTTTTCACGTGTGCCGCGTTGTTGTTGAGCAGCAAGGTAGAACTCGGGCACAATGAGGATTGAAAAGTGTTATTTCTGCTCATCACCTATATATCCGGGACACGGCATTCAATTTGTGCGAAATGATTGCAAGGTAGGTCCCCGAAGCTATTCGCATAAATTCACAATTTGTTGCCTTGTACGCTGTTGATGGCCTGTTGACGTCACTGGGAACCATTTGCTTCCGCAGATTTTCAGATTCTGCAGATCGAAATGCCACAAGCTTTTCAAGAAGAAGCGCAACCCAAGGAAGACCAGATGGACGAAGGCTTTCCGCAAGGCTGCTGGCAAAGAGCTGACAGTCGACCCATCTTTTGAATTCGAGAAGCGACGGAACATTCCGATTAAATACAACAGGGAGCTCTGGCAGAACACCGGTAAGATAACCGTGGTGTTGGCCCGAAATTGCCATGATTTTCGCACCCTTGATCGTTTCTGTTTTTCTTTTTTTCTTGCAGTGAAAGCTATCCAACGGGTCGAAGAAATCAAGTCTAAAAGGCAGGGACATTACGTCATGAACAGGTCAGTGACTATTGCACGTGTTATTACCAAACACAGACACCCCTGGAGCTGTCGTACTTGCCTAACAGTGAATATCGGAAGTAATTCTAGCTCACTACCTCATTTTAGAGTGACTCGATCCGGATTGTGGATCCGTTACGCAAGTATTGCCGTTTCACGTGCGCTTCGATTTATCATATATATAATGTCACGGCGGCTTCGATTTTAGCATTTGCGAGCACCTAGACCACGTTATTCTTGGCGTAGTAAGCGCTTAGTCAGTCTGCTTCGATGAAACAAAAAGTAACACAAACTAGAAACCGTTATCTTCAAATGTTTTTCGCGTTTGAACTCGTTTACTCTACGTCCTGCAGTGGACATAAATAAATAAGCAGGCAGGCCCCAGTGTGTCTGACGATCAGTGTACGCAGCATGTGCGATTTCGCAGAGAAATTAAGCACTTCCGCACGTAGAAAAATCGCACGCACGAAGGGGCCCACGGCACATTTGCCGGATCTAGGTCGCATAAAGTACTCCAGACGGAGCCCTGCCTGGCACACAGTAGGGTTTGTTGTGTACGTGGTAGCAGACGAAACCGAGGAGAAAATCAGGCACATAACACAACTACCAGCTGCTTTACTTAAAAGCCAGTAGCACCCATCAGATGTGTACCTGTGGATAAAACTCGACAGACTCCAATGATCTAAACTCCACCTATGCACAAGCTGTCGAAAGTAAAGCTGACTTGTTTGCATTAAAAAGCTGCATTTGGATGGGGGTGAAATGCAAAAACGCCTGTGTACTTACATTTAAATTTAATTACACTAAAAAACCCCATGTGGTCAATTCATCCAGAGTCCCACACTACGGCGTGTTTGATAATCAGATTGTGGTTCTGAGCACAGAGCCCTCAAACTGAAGCTTAGTGCTTTGCTTGGTCAGTTCATCCATCACAGTGCAGATGACAAGGTCACTTCGAAGTCTTTCAATTTCTGCTAACTGATGTCATCACTAATGCAAACATCTGAGCATCCAATGACTTTTCACACATTGAACCACATTTGTAGAATTGATGTAGGATTGAACCTACGGTAGCCACCAAGCCTGTACAGACGTCCTACCTCCTCTTGCATGCTGCAGACATACCTTGCACCCACTTTTGAAATGACTTTACAGCACATTTTATTGTTTGTTTTTTATGCATATATTTCAGGTTGATGAAGGGCAAGGAGCTGGACAAACAGAGGGACATCAAGGAGGTCCAGCGGGACCTTTGCCTCATCAGATCCCCAGCAGCTACGCTCAAGAAGAAAGAGCAGGCAATTGTGGAAGTGATAGAAGAGCATTCAGACCAAGAGGAAATGGCAGTGGAGTGAAGAGTGTGCAGGGATGTTGTCTTTGTCGCAGCATATCCCGCTCACCTATAGCAGTGCTTAAGCAGGCAGTGGTTTTTCTTGGACTCACCACCAGAAGCCAAGCCTATGCTTCATTGTATTTACCAGAAAAAGAAAACATTGGAATGCTTCTTGAGTGCATTTTGCGTTTGGTTGTGTTGCATTTTCACTTGAATGATCCAAGCATGCTTGAAATGCAACCTTACCACTTGTCAGAGTGGTAACAAAACAAGGACTGTTCACCAATTACTAAATTTTGCCCACTAGCTTCGAACCTTAGTAATGCTTCAATGGGTGCTAGTTGGTTGAACATCATGGTTAGGTGTGCTGCTTTATAGCGTAATAAAAAACAGGTTAGCAACAAGGTGACACCTTGTTTATGTAACCTTGTCGCTAACTTGTCATCTGTTACGCTACAAAGCAGTGTGTCTAGCCACGATGAACTAGTAACTTGGAACTAGCTTGGTTAAAATGGCATTACTCAAACCTAGTGTGTTGCTTTTGGATGTTAAATCCAGTCAATTCATTTCGATTACTTTGCACTGTCTTCATATATTTGCAGTAACAGATTATATTGGTGCTGCCTGTAAACGAAGAACTTTGGCTCCTTAATGGCTGATATGCAGCAGCTTTGAGAATATCTAGTGTTTCATCTGTTTTTTGCAGCCTATGCAGGGATAATATTACTTGAAAAAAATTCAAAACAAGTGTTTAAGGTTTATTAGCATTTTTCAGTACCAGCACATGTCATTGCAGCTTTGTGTTGATCATCCAGTGATGAGCTGCTTAGATATTGTTACGAAGTATATTGCAGTGCTATCAAAAAAAAAAAAAACTGCAATTGATGAGCAAGGCATGTTTATGCGGCCCTGAAACAGTGTCCGATATATATCCTTTTCTTTTTTACAAAGCAGATTGCATCCGCAGAAGTAGTACTTTCCCATGTGGTGCCTTGCACAATTTTGTGCAAAGTGAAGTAGTTATTGGCTAGATTCATAAAAGAATGTCCACTCTAAATAAAGAAAATATATTGAGAGAACCACGAAATCTTGTGCAATGAAATTTAGAGATATTGGGTGAAGTTGAATGTGTATACGTGTGTGTATGTTGGGGGGGGGGGGGGGGTAATGAGGTGCGTGTGGAGGAATCGCCACAGTTGGGGCTCAGTAGAGTATTAAGGAGTGTGTCATTTCAGAACTGTTAGGCCTATCAGGACACGGCATGGCTAAGAATCTCTGGGTCTGGACAGGCCGCCACTGGAAACTGAACCTGCCAATGTTCAACACACGTGCCCTCTCGACAAGGCTAGCTTAGCTGAGCTGTTTGAAGAATTATCAGGCGTTGCCTGGAATATTATTGGCCTTAGCGAGGTAAGAACAACAGTTCTGGCTTATACAGTGCTGACTAATGGCCACCTCCTCTGCTACAGAGGTCTTCCAGATTAGAGAGAATACGGGGCAGGATTTCTAATTCATAAGGACATAGCGGGCAACAATGATGAATTCTACAGCATTAATGAGAGGGTAGCAGTCGTCGTAATCAAGCTGAATAGGAGCTATAAAATAAAGGTAGAACACGCCTATGCCCCAACCTCCAGTCATGACGATGAAGAAATAGAACAGTTTTATGAAGATGTTCAATTAGCGATGAGAAAGGTGCAAACTTGGTATACTGTTGCGCAAGCAATTGGCAACTACGGCATCGATTCTAGGAACACTAGAGGAGAGATGTTGGTAGAATTCGCAGAAAGGAATGGGCTCCGAGTATTGAATACCTTCTTCAGGAAGCGTAACAACAGGAAGTGGACCTGGAAAAGCCCTAATGGAGAAACAAGAAATGAAATAGATTTCATACTCTCTGCCGATCCCTGCAAAGTGCAGTATATAGAAGTGTTAGGTAGGGTAAACTGCAGTGACCATAGGTTACTGAGGTCTAGGAGTTCTCTCAATTTGAAGAGAGAAAGAGTAAAATTAGTCAAGAAGAAACAGGCCAACCTAGACGTGGTAAGGGCAAAAGCAGACCAATTCAGGCTGGTGCTCACAAACAAATATGCAGCTTTAGAACAGGAAGATGAAGATAACATAGAGGTAATAAACGAAACCATAACTAGACTGATCTTAGAAGCAGCAATTCCGGGAGGTAAGGCACCTAGACAACCAGTAAAGCTCTCCCAAGCAACGAATGACCTAATAAAGAACAAAGCATGAAAGTGTCAAACTCAAGAGATCAGATAGAATTTGCTGAACTATCAAAACTGATCAAGAAGAAACTAAGGGATATTCGAAATTATAATGTGGAAAAGATTGAGGAGACTGTAAAATATGGACGCAGCATGAAATCGGTGAGAAGAAAACTTGGCATAGGACAAGGCAAGATGTATTCATTGAAAGATAAGCAGGGTAATATCAGCAATTTCGATGACATAGTAAAAACAGCGGAAGAATTCTATACTGACCTGTTCAGTACCCAGAGCAGCCAAGCTACTTTCATTCGAAGTAGTGATGAACAGTATACAGAGGCTCCTTCTATAACTAGCGATGAAGTTAGAAGGGTCTTGCAAGACATGACCAGGGGAAAAGCTGCTGGAGAAGGTGGAATAACAGTCAATTTAATCAAAGATGGAGGAGATAAAGCTTGCGGCCCTTTATACACAGTGCCTCACGACTTCATGTGTACCAGAGAGCTAGAAGAACGCCAACATTATACTACTAATCCATAAGAATGGAGACGTTAAAGAATTGAATTATAGACCAATTAGCTTGCTTCCAGTATTGTATAAAATATTCACCAAGATAATTTCTAATAGAATCAGTCAACCAAGAGAACAGTCTGGCTTCAGGAAGGGATATTCTAAGATGGATCAAATCCATTTTACCAATCAGGTATCGAGAAATCTGCAGAGTACAATCAACCTCTCTATATGGCTTTCATTGATTATGAAAAGGCATTTGATTCAGTAGAGATACTAGCAGTCATAGAGGCATTGCGTAATCAAGGAGTACAGGAGGCATGTGTGAATATCTTTGCAAATATCTACAAAGATTCCACAGCTACCTTGGTTCTCCACAAGAAAATCGGAAAGTTACCTATCAAGAAAGGGGTCACACAAGGAGACACAATATCTCCAATGCTATTCACTGCATGCTTAGCTGAAGTATTCAAGCTCTTAGAGTGGGAAGGTTTAGGAGTGAGGATCAACGGCAAACATCTCGACAACCTTCGGCTTGCAGATGACATTGTCCTATTCTGCAACAATGGAGACAAATTACAACAAACGATTGAGGACCTTAATCGAGAAAGTGTAAGAGTGGGGTTGAAGATTAATATGCAGAAGAGAAGGATAATGTTCAATAGCCTGGCAAGGTAACAAGAATTCAGGATCACCAGGCAGCCTCTAGAGTCTGTAAAGGAGTATGTTTATTTAGGTCAATTACTCACAGCGAATCCTGATCATGAGAAGGAAATTTACAGAAGAATAAAATTGGGTTTGAGTGCATACGGCAGGCATTGCCAAATCCTGAGTGGGAGCGTACCACTGTCGTTGAAAAGTGTACAATCATTGCATTATACCGGTGCTACATCATCATTGTCAGCCTATATTTATGTCCACTGAGGGACGAAGGCCTCTGCCTGTGATCTCCAATTACCCCGACTGCGCTTCCCTTCTCTTGGTATCCATTCTGTAACTCTAATGGTCCACCTCTTATCCATCCTACGCATTACATGGCCTGCCCAGCTCCATTTCTTGCTCTTAATGTCAATCAGAATATCGGATATTGGTGCTAACATATGGGGCAGGAACTGGGAGGTCAACAAAGAAGCTCGAGAACAAGTTAAGGATCGCACAAAGAGCGATGGAATGAAAAAGGTTAGGCCTAACGTTAAGAGACGGGAATAGAGCGGTGTGGATCAGAGAGCCAACAGGGATATCCAATATTCTAATTGACATTAAGAGAAAGAAATGGAGCTGGGCAGGCCACGTAATGCGTAGTTACAGAATGGATACCAAGAGAAGGGAAGTGCAGTCAAGGACGGCACAAAACTAAGTGGGGTGATGAAGTTAGGAAAGTTGCAGGCGCAAGTTGGAAGCAGCTAGCGTAAGACAGGGGTAATTGGAGATCGCAGAGAGAGGCCTTCGTACTGCAGTGGACATAAATATAGGCTGATGATGATTTGCAAGCGGCCATGCATTCTATGCAGCAAGCACAGCTGCATTTCTTCATGGAGCCAATAAGGAGGGTGCATGAGGACTACGTAAAGGTTCCATAAAAACTGGAAATGGCCTCTGTGGGAAACTACTCTGAAGATATAACAAGGAAGTGCACCAGGTGTAACAGCCTTTTTGTATTGAAGTGTGCTTTGCTAGAATTGTTAGGGTTATTCCGCAAGGTCACGCAAGTCTGCAAGGAATATTTTATTTGATAGTCTGCTCAACGAGGCAGCGGCGGTGGAGAGGAGTATAAAGTGGTCTACCCTCGGTCTGTCGCTGGAGCCAGAACCTAGCCATTTCACAGCCATGCCTGTGAAATTATTGCACAGCAAGTATGAGTCAGTGTACTCGTGAGTATGCTGACCTATGTATACAGTGGCAGTCTGTTTCAAATGCCTACTATGGAAAAGCAATTTGGGAGAAAAAAAATTTGCCTTATGCCTAAGTTCAGCCTAATGAGAAGCTCACAAAGCATATGCTACCAACTGCCTTGTAAAACCAAACCGTAACTACGAAGAAAGGCTGGTACTCACATAGTGTTAAAGACTAAGTGGTCGTAGTTGATTCATTTATTACATTGCCCAAGGATATTTGGCCAGTGGTAATGCTCCATAACTTGGCCAGTATAAAGGTAAATATTTCCATAACACTGCATTATTTAGCCAAACTACAGATAAAAATTTAGTTATGCGCTACACCTAGCACCTTAGGAACAAACAATTTAATCTCGGTACAAACAGTTGTACTTGAACTGTGAGGTCGTTAAGTGAACAGTACGACGAGACATTGTTCACTGACATTGTTCACTTCAGTGACTCAGCTGCAGAGTGAGTTGCATTTGTAAGGCACTTCTTTTCAAGTTGACTGTTTCAGTACAGGGTGCAGCATTGGCATTCCAACTCATCACATAACCATTTTTGCTGTAGATAGATCTGTGTCATAATGAAACACAGCATTGTGCCAATGCACTTGTCCACGTGAAACTTCTATTTCTTTTTCTCGAGAATGCAGATATTGCCTTCTTCACTACATTTCTCATAATACGAAAATTGTAGCTTTGCCATATACTACAGTTATGTTAAAGGCAGCCTTAACATGACCATCTATCTGTATATTCAGAAAAAGGCCCAGGAACTGCAAGCAATCTAATAATCTTTCATTCCGAGAATCGCAGCACATATGAGAAGTTCTTGCTCCTGACGTTATTCAGCTAGAGAAGTTTGCCAATGTATGAACATACATTGGCATATATGGCATAGAGACCACGCTAACAAAATTAGAGCTTATCAGTGCCGTAGCAATGTGTTTAAATATTCATTTTTCCTAATACGATTAACTATTGGAATGAGCTCCCTAATGAAGTTATTGCAGCATCTAGTATTCAAAATGCTATTGAGAGCCATATTCTTTTTTTTTTCCTTCTCTAGATGTTACTGTACTCTTTGTTAGTTTGTCTTCCGCTATTGCGAATTTCAGGGCTTAACCGATGTTGCACTTGCTGATATATTTTAACCCCCCTACGATTATGACGTACAAGCGATGTAGGTATACCGAATAAATAAATTACTTGTAATTTCCACTAGAGAAAAAAAATTACTGGTGACTGAAATACCTAAGTACAGTTATCTGTGTTACGTGATTGCATGGCATATAGCTTTAGAATCTTGCTTTCCACACAGCTTGTGTGGCAAGCAAGATTCTAGCAAGCAATTGAAATGATTCAATTCTGTCCATCGGATTCTTTAATAAGTTCACGTCACTAAAAGCAGTTTTCAAATTGCCACACCCAGCATGTGTATGCTATATATTAACCCTTCCAGCGTCACTGACGTACCAGTACGTTTTCGCATTTCTGTCCCGCGCTATTCCTTTTGACGTTCCTTTTGTCAGATAGGAATGTGACGGCCACATCAAGAAAGCATTTGCCATTATTCGTGTCAGTTTTTCACTTGTGCACAGCGAAAAATGAATTGTGTTCGTAGTATAGTATCCGGGGGAAAAAAAACAAGCACAGAAAGGGTTAAGCAACCCGCTAAATTATTTTCACAGTGCCATTCGTGTCACTTGAACTATCCTGATGATATGCATTGTTTTAGAGTGTCACTAATGCATAGGGTTCATGTCAACAGTTACCCTCGCACTCCAGAGGTAAATCTGAGACCCACACCCAGACAGCTCCTGCTTCTCTTTGCCTCTCCAAAAGCAACTTGTGCAAAAAACAATATCGTGGAGCCATTATGCTATCCACAGAGAACTTGTAGGTCAAATTTCTGACATCAGGTGGAGCCCACGTCTCGATGCTCTGTTGCTTCTTCTCAGCAGTTCTGTGGCAGATCAACCATGGCAAGTCAATCCGCACTTTGACAATTAAAAAAAAAAGTTTATTAACTATATTAAATTTTGACTCAGACAAATCCACTAACAAAGAAGCAACTCCTATACAGCATAAAATGTTTGCAAAACCAATACGCAATAAAGCAACGGCAGTCAAAGGGCTAAAAATAGCCTGTTAGTTTACCTGTATGCACCACAATATTTAATTTGTAACTACTTTTACTGCCTTCTATGTACACAGTCGTCATCAGGCAATTTCATTTCGTAAATTAGCCATTTCACATTCCTTCCAAACACATAAGTTGGCTCGCATATTGTGCTTAGACAGTAGCACAATCAAATAGCAGCCGCGTCCACACGAAAGAGTCATTTCTTTGGGTGCAAGTCGGGCAGAAGACCTAGTGCCTCAAGGGTCCAGCTGAAGTGTTTGGGCAGCGTGGGGTCACTCAAGAGCAAGTGCTGGTCTTTTCCATGGTACCAAGGCAACAGTAGGCTCCGGTAGTGCACCATGGCAGGCACTATTTGCTGCTGGGTGTTGGAGATTCCCAGCTGCTTGCAGACTGCATCTGGAAGAGGCTGTTGTTGCAAGAAAGTGTGTTTAGGGAGGGTTCTTTCTGCTGAGAAAGCCCCTTAGCAGGGACTGCAAGAAAGCCTCTTCAGCAGGCGCCGAAAGTTTTTGCACTGAAGCCGTTATTGCAACTAGATGCTATGGTAGAAATGTCCACTTCAAATGCCAAAGAAAATGTACTGAGTTAAAGCAATGAAATTTGAAGGGGACACTGGCCGTGTTAAAGGTCGTGTGTGGGCTAAGGTAGAAGAGCCTTTAGACACGCAGCAGGAAATTACCAAAGTTATGTTTAATTGTGCTTTGGAACTCTGCAGGGTATTCAAAAGCGTGTCGTTTCAGAACTATTGGGACCATCAAACTTGGCAAAAATACAGTGTGTTTTACAAGGAACGTGTCGAAGATGTTTCGGGGACACCATAGGAAATTAACAAATTTGTTCTAATTTAATTAACTTCTTTGAGCTTGCTGGCGGACTGAAATGTCTGCCATTTCCAAACTACTAGACCTATCAAAATCAAGCTTCATAGGAGTAAATTACGCATTGAGAAGAACATATTGTAGAAAATTCGAAGTTGTAGATGCATTGATGACTTCGTAGGAAATTTGCATAATATAGCCACATCCTTTAAAACGTTCCTTTGAGCAGGGTATTAAATTTTACAATTGCTGCAGCAAGCAAACTGCCAAACTTTCTTGCATGAAAATTTTTATGCACACACTGGAGACTCTCTATACTTAGAAACAAACAATGAAAAGAATGTAAATTTGAGTGTTAAATAATTGCATTTTGAAATCAGGTGGTGAAAATACATTAACTGTGCAAATTCCACTCAAATTGTTTATAAAATGAGAAAAGTTTTTTCAAGTGCCTCGTCCCCCCTTAATCCTTTCACAGGGCATTAAAGGGCCCCTCACTAGGTCTGGCCATTTTGAGCTGACAAGCACAGTGCATACAATGCGCGCTAACGATCGTGTCTGCTAACTATTACACAGCTACGCGCCGCGGAAACAGGTCAAATTTCAAACCAAATGCCGTTTTCCGTCTCCGCGTGGGAGCTGCGCTGCCAGTCGGAGAGTCGACGTCAATCGGACAAGTGTGCCTACGTAGATCGCAGTGCTGTGACGTCGCTCGTAGTGACAAGTAACTTCGAGAATTATTCAAGGCCACATCAGTTATTTGTTTAATCTGTTTAATTTGTTTAAGAGTGATGTACTTCTGTTTCGTCTGCTTGTTCCCACGGCGTGCATTCACGCACGCTGATAACGATCATTCTCTGTGATCCGCTTGCGTCTGCCTCAGTGTTCGTGCAGCACTGACTTATACCACTAGTCGGATGTTCTCGTGCACAGCGCACAAAATCGTGCGCTGCACAATTCAAGAGACGCAACAGCTCATGCTCGAGGCCGTCACCAGAATTGCGCCGCACAGCAAAAAATGCGAGGAAGAAAAAAAGAAAGAGGCGGGACCCGTGATGTACGTGTCACATGATTTTCCAGCTTCGGCAAGGGAGAACGCAGGGAAGGAATTTCGCTTGCGGAGGCTAGATGGGGCAAGGGGAGAGAGAATCTCTTGGCAGTGGCACTCGCCTTTTGAAAGCAAGGTTTCGCGGCACTGACACTTCAGCTGGTCTTTCAAAGCCAGAAGTGAAATAGAACTGTACCACTTCCATTCAAGCTAGTCTGGCTCCACGGGAGCAGTTTAACATGGTATGGAGGCTGCTCTGTGCAGTACAGTGCACAGTACAGCCAACGACAGCGTGGTATGTAATCTAATCCAACCCTCACGAAATTTGTAGTAAGCCTTTGGTGACCTGGTAGTGACCTAGTGCTAAAGCTATGCAAGCCTGATGACACCACTGTGCCTGCACACCAATCTGAAGTTACTTATTTCAGCTATGCTCAAGACCTATTACCATTTTCAGGTCGGAGCGCATCAACCTGGGCAGCTGACTTTGATTAAGACAGTCACCTGACATCATCCTATGCTGTAGGTCATTTCGAATTAGGAAAGGAGTCACAAGAGCTATCAGTGTGTAGATGGCCACAAAACCCACCTGCGGTTTGGCAGAAGCAGCTGCCACAGGAGACAGCACCAAGGGCCGGCCTTGATGATACTTGGTGAGGCAGGCATTGGGGCTCAAGTCACCCATCACACAAGATGCCAGGTTGGCCACATATGCACGCAAAAAACTCTTGTGTACTGCATGGAAAGAAAAAAAAAAAAGAAAACACTTCCATCACAGAATCCCTGCAAGAAAGAAAGGGCTATTTGATTTCTGAACCAAACTAGATGACTGTTGAGGCATAAGCTGGTGGGTGATGCAGGGACAATGAAAGTAATCGCAAAGACAAGTGCAATAGGCAAAGCGTGGTTTATGACAGTCCCACTCTGCGTAATGAGAGTGGTCCCAGCATTTCTTGCTTGTTTCGAAGGCCCTCCGTTTAACGCTTCCTCTGACGATGCTATCCAACACGGTCCACGGAGCCATTGATGCACTGTTTTTTCACAACGGATCCATGACAGGTTGTTGTGAAACAACGCTATACCAGGTGCTGCACTGCGGCTTACAAATAAAAAATAAAAACTGAAATTCCAAGGTTTCTCTAGCCTGCACGTGGTCAGGGCTGATCGCCAAGCGTGCGTTTAGAAGTCTAAAAAGATGCATAGAAGCATTCTTATTACACATTTGTGCGTTTGTGAATGTCAATGAGCATTTCAATCGTCTTGAGATGTGAGCTTCCATAAGCAAACAAGAGTGGAAATGTTCAGAATTGTTCATGTGTTCCATGTATGTTTCTTTAAAGGGACACTACTGGCAAATATTAAATCAAGTTAAAATGGTAGATTAATGCTCGAGAATATGTAAGGCGTCAATATTATAGAGTACAGAGTTTTAGTAATTGAGAAATTGAGGTAAGTGCTACTACTAGCCCGATGATGTAGTGACTACTCAATACAGTTCTGTCACTCGTAATAAAAAGATAATTGCATTATAAGATGGAAGAAAATGCTACTTGCATGCTTCTGTTCGATTCTTAGAAAAAATAACTTTTGATGTTACCCTTAAGAATGATGCTGGCGGTTGAAAGGTTTCATTTTTATTTATTTTTTATTCATGTTACCCCTAAAGGCCTTCACCAGGGGGGGGGGGGGGGGGGGGATACAATCATTAATAAACACTGTACATATTAGGAAGACCAACAACAATACATTAAGCAATAATAAAAAACAGCAATTAAAACATAAAGCATAATACAAAAGGTAAGGATGAACAAAAAAATCGACCAAAGTATTATTAGACATTTCCATCACAGCGAAGTAAATCTTGGAATTTTTTGTGTCAGTTTCTGTGGCGATGTGTGATGGCAAATTGTTCCAAGGAATGATCATGCGAGGAATTAATGAGTTGGCATGAGAGGATTAATGGCACTTTACGTATTTAACTTTGAAAGAATGATCATGTCGTGGAAAGATGGCATGGGGTGACTGAAAGAAATTGTTGTGAAGGGATGGATGGTGATAAAGCTTATGGAAAAGTGTTAAACGACCAAGTTTATGGCGATATGATAGGTCTTCCAGTTCGGCAAGTTTTTTTAGTTCTGAGACGCTTGTATAGGATTAGTAGTCTGAAAAAATGAAACGAACAGCACGGCTCTACAAGGATTCAATGTTAGTGATAACGTAGGCTTGATCAGGTTCCTAAATCGCCGCAGCACATTCAATTTTAGGACATATTAAAGTAGCATAAGCAAGCTTTTTTTACGTGGATAAGGGCATGTTTGAGGTTACGTTTAAACAGAACAAGTGAGCGGTTAGCAGACGCTAGGGTGAGGTCGATATGGTGATGCCATGCTAAGTCACGCTGTTTTTCTTCTCTTCTTTCTGGGGTATTACGTGCCAAAACCAGTTCTGATTATGAGGCACGCCGTAGTCGAGGGCCCACCTGGGGTTCTTTAACGTGCACTTCAACGCAAGCACATGGGCGTTTTTGCATTTCGCCTCTATTGAAATGCGGCTGCCACGGCTGGGATTCGATCCCGCGATCTCGTGCTCAGCAGTGCAACGCCTTAGCTGACTGAGCCACCGTGGCGGGTAAAGTCACAGTGAAGGTGCACCCCAAGGTACTTGTAAGTTGTTGTTAGTGCTACAGTATTGCTATTGAGGATGTAAGTGGTTCGAATACAAGATGTACGAAGAGTGAAACACATGTGTTTTGTTTTAGAAACATTTAACGTTATTAACCAGGATGAGCATCATGTGCTTACTTCGTTAAGGTCAGTTTCTAGGGATTGGCGGTCAGTGTCATTGGTAATGTTACAATAAAATACACAGTCACCAGCGAAGAGTCGAACTCTGGAACCTACACAGGCAGGCAAATCATTAATATAGATTAGAAAAAGCAAGGGACCGAGCACACTTCCTTGGGGTACACCAGATGCCACATAAGCAGATGATGTGTTAGAATTATTAACAGAGGTGAACCTGAGTTCTTGACGATAGAAAGTCTTTAGTCCAGGTGAGCATATTTCGTTAAAGTTAATTCCATTATAAGATGGAAGAAAATGCTAATTGCATACTTCTGTTCGTTCTTAGAAAAAATAACTTTTTGATGTTACCCTTAAGAATGACGCAGGCGTTTGAAAGGTTTCGTTTTCCCTCAACTCTGCGCCACCCACACTATTGCGTTTCAAAAATTTATCACTTAGTGATGCGCTGGTTTTGCTGGCTCACAAAACACACACAAACTGCTAGTAGCACAGAATGAGGCTCATCGCGACAAGCGTCGAAGATCATGTTTATGATTCAATGAGTGCTTTCCCTATCTCTTTCACACTGTCGGCTCTATCCTGTGGGGATGCGCGACTCTCGCACGTCCTCTGATGTTTTCTCCGCATAGCTCGTGTCTCCTGTAGTCCGGCTTCTCCGCGTGGCTAAGCGCCGGAGGCGGTCGTAGTGGTTACGGCGCATTGCGAGAGATGGTGCGAGTGTCGCGATACTAACGCCACCGAATGGCGGGGTGACTTGGGAGAAAAAGGTCAAAGGCACTTCCTCTTTGGCTTGGGATCGGCGACGAACACGCATGAACGCTTTGCGCGTGCGCCGGCCCCAGATGTGGGGTCTCACACATGCTCTTGGGGCAAAGGAACGACAACACAGTAGTGCAAACAATCAAAAGGGCATTTATTGCACCTTTCATACACTAATACACACTAGCCGAATTACTACCATAGAACATTCACATATGGGCCCGCGGCAAATCAAGGAAGTCCGACTCACCGCGACCGGATAGCGACTGAATATGCTCGCCCCATGCTATGACATCATCGCCTAGTCGTTCACATGTATGGTCACGCGAACGGTGGCGCGTTCGAACGATCCGTGTTCGTCCATACCGGTGTCCTGCTCTTGGCCTCGCGAGACGGTCCCGCAAAGCAAGCCGGCGCACGCGCGAAGCGTTCATGCGTGTTCGTCGCCGATCCCAAGCCAAAGAGGAAGTGCCTTTGACCTTTTTCTCCCAAGTCACCCCGCCGTTCGGTGGCGTTAGTATCGCGACACTCGCGCCATCTCTCGCAATGCGCCGCAACCACTACGACCGCCTCCGGCGCTTAGCCATGCGGAGAAGCCAGACTACAGGAGACGCGAGCTATGCGAAGAAAACATCAGGGGACGCGCGAGAGTCGCGCATCCCCACAATCCTGGCTCAGTTTCTGGCCCCACTTTTGCATATTGCACAAGAAAAATGTCGCGCCGGCTGTCAGGTGTCACGTTAATTTACTCACCGAAGGCAGCAAAGGGCAGTGATAGCATATGCAACGTCACAACTCCTCACTCCGGGGTGGGCAATTTGAATTGTGCTAGAGGTATGCGGACCCTTCAGATGCAATTTTCTCTTAAACTAGGTATTTTCTTGGCATGAAACAAGTGCTGGAAAGTTAATGGAATGGTATTTTAACAGTGTTTTGCAATAGTACTGTGACATGCAGAACACCAGGAGTATGCCTTTATGTCATTTATTTCGCACCAGTATATCAATCACAATTATGCATTTTGATGAATTTGTGTGTGTACTATAGATCAATATGTGTTTCAATCGTTTTAAGTCCCGAGCTGCCACGAACGGACAGTGCATGCTTTTTGAAGCCACACTAATCGAAGCCAGTGATATGGCGAGCAACCTCTGTGTTACCATAGGCTAGGCTTTTATCCCTTGATATGGAAAACCAATCTCAAGAAGATGAGACAACGCCCCAAACTTTGCTGCCAAGGTAAGATGAAGGGCAGCAAAACAGCTACAAGACCATTCAATTCACGTGAAGATGTAACAGGTTAGAAATGGCTTAGCCTAAATGGCTACCCAATCTTCTTAGAGGGACCAGGCCGGGGGCTGCCGTGTCAAACAATGATGTAGTAGTTGCCATTCCATTCTGATGCCAAAATTCTTACAGGAGACCCAGGCAAAACCTGCTTCTCTGGTAAAAGGTTGAGGCTGGCTGCAACGGAAGTCCCTATGACAGTCTTCAATTCTGGGACCTCCTTCTGCATCTTTATACTGCTTAATGAACATCAAAATTTGATACAGCAGTGTAATGCAGGTAGACGAAAGGCAGGAGCCTTTATTGAAGGGGTAACACAAGGTTATTTTTTATGACCGCTAGGCAGAAAAAAATGCTTCCTTCCTACATGAGGTTCCAGCAAGAAATTATTTAAAGGGGTACGGACACAAGAAATTCTCACTAGAAATAACTCGTAGAATACATTGTTGCGACCTCATAGGTATTATCTGTAAAGCAACACTACCGTATTTATGTGATTATAAGGCGGTCATGATTATAAGGCGAGGGTGCAAGTGTGGGGACCCAAGAAAAAAGACGAGTATGCACACCAATATAAGGCAATACAGAGTAGCCGACAGACTATCTAGACTCGGCGAGGGTTTTCTGAAATACGTACTGAAGTACTAACACAGCCAAAATGCAAAATGGCAACCATGAAATAAAGGGGGGCATGCTTCAACACGCGGAGTGCGGGTTATATGCGAATTTTGCCTTTAGGTGTGGCTTCACGGCACCACGTCACGCGCTACCGTAAAGCCATACTGCAAGGTGAAATTTGCGCTCCTGTGGAGCCACACCTAAATCAAAGTTCGCGTATAAGGCGGGGGGTGACTTCGAGACTGAAAATTCTGGGGGAAAACCTCGCCTTATATTCGAATAAATACGGTACTTTAATTTTGAAGTATGTGTCAGCGGCAAATTCGAAAGTGCAGCACCTATCGATGTAGTCATCAGTGTAGGTCTTATTAGTAAACGATGTTACGTCACGTGTGTCGGTAATTAATTTTCGACGTCATTGGCTTGTCTCGCTACTTGTAAGACATTTCAGCACTGTTTGCATTGGGTGTCTTGCACTGATGACTGCACACGAAGCATACATGCAAACTTCTTACCATTTGCAGATTACCAGTTTACTGGTGCCGTGGCTGGTAGTAGCATAAAGTAGCAAAGCTAGTGGCGACATATTGTGACGATTTGGCCAGCCAAATGCATTCAAATCTTAATTTCCAAAGGGAATTAAAAAACGCAATATGTTAATGATTATATTGCTACCAATGCTTTACACCAGCCAGTTAGGTAGAATATGTAAGTTGCAGTATTAGTTTTGCATGCTCTCTGATTAGACACTGTTTCACCAGCTCTTGCTACCAGCATTGTTTTTTCCGTACTTCTCTCCGGTTACTTAGCAAACCACAATCGGTAAGAAGTTTGGGGACACACTAAAATGTGGCTAAAGCTCTCTAATTCCAGGGTCATGCTGCATAGTGGCCTTCTATCCAACTAAGCATTACGATGGTTAGAGCAATGCACATGTTTCCCACCAAAGTAGCAGATGAAACAGGAGCACACTTGGCATGGTAAAAGGTGCGCTAGCGTGCACACCAAGTCTGCGCGCTCATGTGATTATTGCTGTTTGCAGGCGTGCTTTTTACATCATGGGGCACAAAGTGCTCTTCGAAATCGAAACCGCGACTAAAACTAAACAACCGTCACACACTGGAGCAAACGAGTTTCTTTAGCCTGATTACAGGGTCAATAGCTACTACTGATTAAGCGCAAAAAATAGAGCCCATAGAATTATTTGTCGGGGTACTGGCTAGGGTAAAAAGTGTGGCGGAGAGCAAGGCTGGGGAACGTATTAGTTTGGAGCTGACGCCAAGCGGCTGCATCTGCACGGTTTAGCTTCACGTGTGGTGGGGGGAATATTCTACGGGATAGTCTGTGGTGTTGTAGTATATGCGTGTATGTAAGCGGTATCGTTTCCACCTTGTCTGGGTTGGACTGGTCTTCCACCGGTGCCTGGAGGGTTAGGCCTCGGGCTGCCGCATGAACGCGCTCATTGCCAGGGAGAGACGCATGCCCAGGTGTCCAGACTAGGTGAACTAGTGGAATGTTTTGCTTCTTGTGTAGAATTTTATGAGCGATCGGTGAAATCCGTCCTTGTGCGTAGTTTCGACATGCTTGCTGGGAATCTGTAAGAATATGTATGATCTTATCTGGGGGTTGAGCGCTGATGGCGAGGGCTATGGCACATTCTTCGGCTTCCGTGCAGTTGTCAGTGCGTATTGTGGCTGATAATAGTGCTTCGCCCCTCCAGTCGGCCACCGCTACCACTTTGGCTGTAATGTCAGGGTAGCACGCGGCGTCTGTATAGAAGGTGTCGACGTCGTTGCAGTATGCTCGGTGCAGTGCCATTGCACGCGCAGTGCGCCTGCCTTTATGGTGTTCGGGGTGCATATTCCGAGGTATGGGGGCCACTGTAATGTTTTCTTTGATGTTTGGGGCGATTGACAGGGGCTCTCGTGGGGAAAACTCTGATGTTGGGTAACGTAATTGTCTGAGTACGTGCCTTCCTGTCGATGTACGTTTAAGTCGTTCGATCTGCCCGACTTTCTGGGCTTCGATTAATTCGGCCGTGGTGTTATGTAGACCCACGGCTGTTATGTAGAGTACTCCTTTAAGGTCACAACTGTTAAGGACAAATGTTTCCACCTCCCCGTAAAGCCTTTTCGACATATTCGATATAAAGCGTATTCGACTTCAGTGGTAACCACTGAACCACACTGGTATCAAGAAAAGTTTGCTTCACATTGTGAATGCCAGTGGCCGCCATTAGTAGCAGCCCCCACTTTTCCCAGTAGCAAATGCAAAAGTTGGATGGTCAGGACGGCATGTCCAATTCTCCTACCGTTTGATGCAGCCACTTGAAGCAGGCTCATGGCCATGCTGGTGTTTTTGCTCAAAGTCTGGCACTCCACAAGAACAGCCTTCACCACCCTTGTCTTTGAAGCAGTTTTGCTGAACTCGCGCAACACTTCCACCTGCCAGAAAAGAATTAGTCTTACGTTTTACACACACACATGAGCACTGACTAGCAACTTTACTGCTTATGCATGGTGAAATTTCAACATATGTACCTGAGCCACATTTTTTTGACAACACCCTAAAGCTGTAAAAGAGATACAGTCGTACCTTGATATAACAAAGTACTTGGAGTGAAAAAATTTGTTAAATCACGAATTCGTTTATTTGAGGTTTTAAAGTTTCAGCAGTAAAAACAATTTCACAAATTCCCAGAGCATTCTTGGTGGATAGTATCTTGATAGTAGTAAGCACTTATAAACAAATCACAAGGTCAGGCCATAAAAGCGCAGTTATCAGCGCTAGCGTATGCAGATCACGGCGAGAGCAATGCATCGACGTGGCTTGCGGCATCCGAGATTTGCGTTCGTCGCGTAGTGCTTACAAATTAAAGACAAAAGTGTTAAAAGATACGGATATTCGTCCCGCGCAGAAAAAAGAGAAGTTAGTGACATCTAACTTCGTGAACGCGGGTTACGCGCAAGCGTATGGACGCCACGAGCATGCACAGCAAGCATCACGGCGTCAAAGCGCAAACGGAAAGGGCGCGAATGCGACTGTTTCTCTCTCCTCCAGAGCTCGCTTCCCTCGCGTCGACAAACATAATCTCGCCGATTTGACAGGGATTCTTGCTCCTTGGACAGCGCATCTATGCTTGCGTGTAAAAATAATTTTAAAAATCAGTTTCGCCAGAGGTGGAGCACTGATGGCGATAGCAGAAAGAGAACTACACGAAGGAAGGTCGTAGTTTTATCGGTGTCACATGCGCTCAGGCAAACATTAACAGATCTCACTCTATGACCACAAACTCGCTGTCGCAGTGCGAGCGAACGCTTTGCACCGTGTCTCGGAAACTTGGGATTACAGGACCGCCAACACTACAGACGTGCGATGACTCAATGCGCACTGAGGCATGAACTGTTTCGGCTCCGCCTTTGCACTTGCCGCAGAGAGGTTACCTCACGGCACGTGGCCCACGCATGGTTGTGCGCAAGGAGGAGACGCACGCGATAGAAGGCAGATAGGCACCTGTTTCTGCCCCCTCCCCTAGCGCGTGCTTGATACGTTACCGCGCGTTAACTCTCTCCACATCTCCCTTGCATAGAAGGAATCGTCAGCTCTCATGTTTCTCCGAGCACTGCAAGCCCCGGCTCCGCAACTTGTTTACCAATGCAACAAATGGCGCAGCGGCGTTTCCCGCCTACCGCATCCCGGCGCATGCATTTTAATGGTGTTTTCGTCGCTCCAACTTTTCATGCGGAAGGATGCTTGGAATAACTTTGGCCCGACATTTTAAAAGTATTTTTGCTACATTTACTTGCCACACAGGCTCCAAGCACATGCTTTAAATGGCCGAAAACTTCGTTAAATCGAAACCGTGTCAGGTAATGACTTCGTTAAATCGCGAAAACATACATGGTTTCCAATCGAACTAAGATTGGAAAATGAAAATTGTTCATTACATTGAAATTTCGTTAAATCGAGGTTCGCTATATCGACGTTTGACTATAGCCTTCTGCTTGCTTTATTGACTGTTCAATAAAGGAAGGAAAAAAAAGAAAGTACGCATTAGGAAGCACTTGGCTGACAAAGAAATAGCAGGCAGGAGTTCATCCCAAACACTTCGGTGAGTTCATGCCCTGACCCTTACCCCTTAACAAAGGGTGGTCAACTAGGACCACGAGTACCACTTGTGGCGCGGAACAGATGAAAGGAAATTAAGAAAGCAAAATCCAGCAGAACCCATCTCATGATGACTGTCGACAGTAATGAGTTAGCATTAAATCAATATAGCCAACACAACATATTGCCACCGTTGAAACGAGTTATGCATGAGCTGGGGGTATACTGCTGCGGCACTCCTCTTTTGCGCTTCCCTAAGAACACTCTATGCCATCAGGCGGCGCTTCCGCGAAGCCTGCACATGGCATCTGAAATGCATGGCGCACCGCTGCGTGAGAGCGCTGAGAAACGCGTCATGTGGCAACGTGGCCGGTGCATGCAAATGCTGAGAATTGTTGCCTCACTTGTCGCAGACTCGGTGGCACATACTCAGTGATCCAAGTTGGAGAGTGGTTCATTGAAGAGCGGCACATACCCAGTGCATTCATGGTGCAGCTCACTAAAGCGTTGGCTAGTAAGACATTAATTGAAAGCGGCACATACCCAGTGCATTTGTGGTGCAGCCTGCTAATGCTTCGGGTTGCCGTCCTGGAGGAACCCTTGCGACGTGGGTTCAATTCCACTCAGCATCAGAGTACCTTAAGTTATCTTTTGCGTCATTGTAGAGCAGCACATTCCCAGTGGCAGGTACCTAGTTACCCAAGTTGATGTCAAATATGTTATTTGACATCACCTACTGGCACATACCCAGTGCTACGAGCCTACCCAGTCCTGCATCTACAGTGACCCATGTTGGCATGAAAGAGGTTCGTTGAAGAGCGGCACATTGGCACATACTCAGTGACTCAAGTTGGTTCGATGGTTGGTTTCTAATCCTGTTACATTAGCACAGCATCCCAATGCACTAACCATTCAACCAAGGACTACCAAGCGACCCAGGTAGGTGGGAAAATGGGTAGATATAAACATAGATAGATAGCCTCGGGAAAGTGCATGAAGAATCCTAAGAATGCTGAAGCATTAAAGCAGCGTCGCTGGCGGTCAAATAGGTGGTTGAGGGGCCAACACTGGTAGACAACATGGCCTTGCAACGGCATCCACATATGTTAGTGGTGCAGCGACAGGAGTCAGCTGACAGGTAGACAGGAAGAGCCTCTATGACCTGCTCCTGAACCACTTATCGAATGGTCGGAACTAGAGTGCATAGACATTGGCGGAGTTGGCAAACACAAAAGCTGTCGAGCAACTTCTTTACGCACAAGTTCCTTTATCTGTGACAGCAGCACACTGTGGTCGCCACCGATGGTCAACGCAGGAAGGGAATCATCCCGTAGTCCATTGAAGCTCTGGCACATGTGCACAAGCTCAGACACGGTGCACGGGTCCTTAGACAGAAACATTTGAAAGGTGCCATCTATGCCTTTCATTATGTGCTTTATTTTGTCTTGTTCAGTCACTGTGACGGTGGCGACATACTTCTGCGAAGCTTGTCATGAAAGCTGTTCAAGTGGTAATGTCAGACTCTTGGTCATGAGACCAAAGGTTTGCGACATCTTTAAGGTAGAAGGGACATTGTGCAGTTTTGTAGTGTTGTCCCACTTGTGCGTGCTCACCCTTTCAAACATCAACAGGCAATCTCCTACAGCCTAGTCATCAGTGCCGCAGCATTCTGGACATGATGACCGACAGAGATTGGGTCATACCTCACTGGGTGGCTTCGTCAGGCATTGTGAGTGAGTCAGAGTGAGTTCTGCTTATTTTGCTGACCTAAGAGTTAAAACATTGCTTAAGTCACGGTCACCGCGGCAATGCCGGTGCGACATTGCCGGTGCGACAGCATACATTACACAAGTCCATAAAAGGAAAGCTATCACAGAGAATGTGGTGGTGACGGCACTGCTACACTCTTTCATTTCAATAAAACTAATTCTTTAAGTACTCCATGTATCTCAAACTTTTTACTAATGAGCGTTCTGTAACCCGAAGCATGTAACAAATTTTTTACACTATGAGCATCTACGTGCTACTTTAACCCAGCACATGAAACTTGCAATCACCAGCTTGCTCAACTCCCCATTTCAGCTGCATAGGTCTGCGCAAACATGAAGGCATCCTCTATGCCACCTGTCATTACTGAAATTGGAAAGTGCACTTACACGTTTTTCTGATTCATTCACAGGTACAAGCTTTATGGCAACTTTTTCCTTGACTTCATCACGCACCGGGTAGCCTTTCGCAATTATCCTAAAATAAAAAGAAAAAGAACAGTAGCAGCACCACAGAGCAGTTGACAACCTTTTCAATTGGCAGTCTCAGTAATAAATGTTTTTGCAGATCCAATGCATATATTAAAATCTATGTTAAGCGGTTAATTAAATGCTATACAAGTGATCATCTATTGCACAGTGTTTTGCAGCATCGATTACATGCCTGCCAGGCAAGATGGCAAGACAACAAGACCCACGCCACATGAACACACATTACATTGTCTACGGGATTGGCCTAGTTTGCTTTGACACAGACTCCAGGGTCAGCCCACCGAGTAAAGGGGGCCCGATCCTAGAGATAGTGCAATAGTAAATTACACACTCACTTTACTCAACAGGAAACTGACCCTGCAGACGCACCAAACCCCGTCAATTAAGGCACAGAAAGCTTTGCTTGAATAAAGAAATTGCCGCTTGGTGGCATATATTTGTTGCAGTGGGAATGTTCAGGTACCCTTCGTTGTTTCACTGCGTAATTCCGTAGAGAACAGCAGGCCGTAACCAGGGGGAAGGTTAGGGGAGTCTGATGTTGCCCCAATATTATCGTTGTGGCGATATATTGTTTAGCACAACTTACGTAAATATATGACAGCAATGTGCTTGGTTCATGCACAAAATTAAGTGAATATTTAAAAATGCTCGCCACTGTCCCTGTAAGATCCCTCCCGAAAATTATAGCGGGGTAGGGCCCTAGAGAACAGAGCCGGCAACCAGAACATCTGTAAGGTTGGTACAGATGGGGAAGCCAATTCATTATATGGATGCTGTCCTATGCGTGAACTATTTGGCAAGACAGCAGCAGCCACGATCAGCAATGTGAGGGGGGGGGGGGGGGTCGCAAAGAAAGCTTAGCTTTAAAAGGAGGCCTGGGAGTGGGCTGGCAGGTAAGTCACAAGGCAGGTGGAGAGTAATCCTGGCACACAAATGTAAAAATCTATTTATTTCGTCACATATGACATAGTATCATAAATAATTCATATCTATCAGGTACAACTGGCCCTGTCACAACAGGAAATCTGAATATCTGCTTTGTGTGCATGTATGTGAACAGCTCCACCATCAGCCTAAATATCAATAGATCATTTTAGTTTCGTCTATTGAAATAAACAGATAGAGGAGTGGCAGACCCCATTACAAGGGTTCACAGCAGCAAAAAGACAATAATACAGATTACATCAAAATAAAATTACCAAGATAACAAGTATAATAACATAATGCTGAAAACTTTCGATGTAGTTACATTATAGTGTCACATTTAGAAAAATTCAGACATAACTTGCTTGAAGCACAGTTAAACAAATTAAAATTCGTAGATTCTAAACTAAAAAAAATATGGTAATATAAAGCACAGGTTTTGCATTCCTGAATGTAAATGCACGGTTGGTACTTCTCCCATTTCACCTTTCCTCATCTCATAACTCTGCTCTTCCTTTTCTAAGTACAATGTTGTTAACAAATATTTTGTATTTTCTTTATTTTGCGCTTAAATCACGCACTTAATCAATAGCGGTAAAACTGGTGGATCCTTTGACACAAGCAGTGCTAAAGAAATCAGCAGTTGATGTTCCAAAAGGAGTATTATATACGTACCAAAGGAACTGTTCTTGCATGATATGTATTTTTTTCAAGTAAGAAAATGTTGTGGTACCCCAGACAAGCAGACATTAGGTTACATTCGATTAACACAAGGAATTATAAATAAGCAATTTCTCTTATGGCGACCAACTAGTCCTGCTGTGCAGGCGATCTTTCAGATTAGAATGTTTATGTGACTCTTCCAGGAGACAGTCGCAGAAAACACCACGCCTAGTCACTTAAAATGGTGGACAACTTCAATTTTATGACTGTTTAAAACAATATCTCTATGTTGATTATTTTTTTTCTGGTCTAAAAATAATTGCCTTTGTTTTACTCTCATTAATTTTTCATGCCATTGAATAACAACCATGCTGCTAAATTTTGTACTGTGTCATTGCACATATCTTATGGGGTCTCAAACGCGCTCTTGGTATAAACGAACAACAACACAGTAGTGCAGACAAGGGCATTTATTTGACGTAATAGTTCATCGGAAACCCGCTAGGTGGAGAGAAGTAATTAAATGAAAAATTAGACATCCACCCAATCATAGCAATCACTACAAAAGAAACCCATCCGGGTTCCTTGAAAGATAAGCCTCGCAGCTGAAGTTTTTTTTTTTTTTTTTTCCTTCAAGAGCGAGGCTTTTCTTTCAAGGAACCCGTATGGGCTTCCTTTGTAGCAATTGCTACAATTGGGTGGATGTCTAATTTTCCATTTAAGGGTATTTATTGCACCTTTTAATACCAGTCGAATGAATTACTAACACAGTATATATAGCCAGCCGAATTATACCAATAGCACCTGCCGATGGGAACACGACAAATCGAGGAAGTCCGACTCACCGTGACCGGATAGTGAGTGAATATGTCCGCCCCATGTTGGACCCCAACGCCTAATCATTCGCGTGTACGGTCACGTGAATGGTGGCGCGTTTGAACGACCATGTTGGTCCATTCCAGTGTCCTGCTCCAAAGCCTTTTGCAGGACATTCCCACAAATGGCCAATGAGCACATGAAACGTCCATGCAGCTAGTCGACCGCAAGCCAAAGAGGAACAAGCTACGCCCTTTTGTGCCCGAGTAACCCCACCATTAGGTAGAGTTACAAGCGCAACACTCGCGCCATCTCTCATACTAATCTGCACCTACACCGACTGCTGGCAGCACCCAGCTACACGGGCAAGCCGGATTACAGATGCGAGAGCTATGCAGGAAAAACAACATCAGGGGACGTGCGAGAGTTGAGCGTCCCCACAATCTAAGGTCATGCATGTTATTATCAGAAAAGAAAATAGTGGTGTCACCAGCATATATAAACTTTGCACTACTATTAATACTATTAATATACTACATCATTATTATACAGAATAAACAATAGAAAACCTAATATACTGACCCGCAGAACTCCGCAAACTACCTTCAGAACATGTGACCTTTATTTATTTTGACAATTTGTTGCCAATGAGAGGGGTAGGAATTTACTGGCTCCTGTGTGCAACTACCTATTCCATAATGCCTAAGATTTTCTATTAGGAGTTAATGGTTAACTAAATCAAATGCCTTAGAATAATCTACAAACAGTCCAACAGTCATAGGAGCTTTCTTTTCAAACTATTTAGAATGCATTCTTTTCGTGGAAGTAATGCCGCTCCTGAAGAGTTATTTTTCCGAAAAATGAATTAAAACTTGTGACTCTCAAATTTTTCAACACAGTTTGATAGCCTCAAGTGTATCACTTAAGACTTTTGAAAAAAAAAAAAATGGCAGAACAGATATTGGTCTATAGTTTTCTAATTCACTGTGATCGCCCTTTTTGTACAACAATACTACTTTCACAACTAGCATTTCACTGCGAAAAAAAAGAAAAAAAATGAGCCCTGCAGGAAGTATAGAAAGCACAGCAAAATAAAATCATGCAATACAAGTACCACACAAGGAATAGGACTCGGGACAGCAATAATTAACACCCACCGCAGCAAAGACAGAATAACTAAATAATTCTATTTCAGTGCTATTCCTTCCAGTGTTTTACCACTTGACCACAAAAGGCACACTGTCAGCACGCCATCAGAAGTGATGAGTTACTACAGCAGCTGATCAGAAAGGATTGGAATCTCAGATTAGAAAGGTCATATGTCTTAGAAGCAAAAATATTGTGATATCGTGTTGGGGCCCCATATGTTGCAGAAAATCATCCCAAACCACCCCTACCACGCAGGCCCTCCCGCGTGGCACAGAGGCGTTAGTGAACGAAATTGAATTTTTCAAAATAAAATCTGTCAGAAAAATTGTAAAGTATGACTTAACCACAACCTACTTACATGATAGCGTTGGGTTGTAATTTGAACGTACGAGAAAACATAATCCTGTCACGAGGAAGCTCAAACCCCTCTTCCAGCATTTCTACCACACAACAGCGCACGCCCAGGCAGGTTACTTGCAGAAACACCATCCAGATGACGCTCGCCTCCTCAGCAGGTCAAACTGGGACTTGCCCTGCCTAATGCGTTTTGGACACGCGCGCACCTTGGGGCAACAGCAAACAGTTAATAAAATAATAAAAAAAAGGTCCTAGGGCCTTCACATTTTGATGTAAGACAGCTTATATTGCCCCTGGAAAAATGTCTTCCCAGCAATGCATTTATGTTTAAAAGTGAAGCCGACTTTAGGGGGATCGGCATTAGCTTAGTCTTTGTAACCTGGCTTTCCCACGTTATGTGTTGCAGTGAAGCCTACTCATAAAAAAATGTGAACCGGGCTCAATAGCCCGGTTCACATTCACAGCTTTAGACACACACCTTCCCCAGTCCGGTGTGATTGCAGCACATTTTCCCCACGCAATACCCGAGTGCTCTTTGCAAGTCATGTCAGGCAACTAGAGCGACACTCTCACACATGTTGTGGGAGTGTCCTGTTATAGCAGCACAAATGGCAGTAGCTCCGGAGGCTCTTGCGTCGAAGTGGGCCGCCGCTCTGCGCAGCTCCAACCTCAATACATAAGAGTGGGCAGTCCAGTGGGCCCGGGAGGTGGCGAGGAGGCGAAGCCTCGAAGTCCCCTCATGGGAGACCTGAGCCCGGGTCGTTAAACTTCGCCGGATTTTAATAAAGTTGTTTCCATCCATCCATAGCGTCCTCCAATTTCTTTCCCAGTTTCCCAAAAGAACTCTCTTCAGCAAACACCACATAAATAAGCATTTATCACACCCACAAAATGGAAGTTTTTTGAGTCCACCAAGACGATGTAACTCAAGTGTGAGCACAGTCATTAATGTAGTTGTCCTAAATATTGTGCAACTGCTCAAGAGAGCCTTTTAGGCAAACCTGAATCACTTTCAGTGCCATAGAGTGAAATCAAATAAGCAAAGAAATGTTTACTGCATTGCGTGTTTTGGTGAACCACGGTTAACTTCAACCACAAAATACTGTTTTCAAACTGTAAAGCTCACCAAGCAGTCGTATATGGTATCTGCATTGGCTTTGCTCGCAGCACAGCTTTCTGAGCACTTCGTGCAGCTTGCTCATTGGACGCCAGAATGGTGACACCGCTAGCATACCTGAGAAGAGGGTGAATTGTTATGTTAGCATCAGCACAAATATAAAATTTATTGCACAATCCATCTGTTTCATCAGCACATACCACTGCTTCAGGCTTGAAAAACTGCACCAGCAAATAAAAAAATCTGCATCAGCTTTGCACAATCCACAAGCTTACAGATAGCTCTTTTCTTTCTCACAAGTCACGCTTTACTAATTTATTATCATACTGCATTAAATTTAACTTTTTTTGAACAGGATATGGAGTCTCTTTTCTCTCATTTCCCACTTTTAGTCTTAACCTGACGCATCATGTTAAAACTCAGTTATAATTTTAAATCTTGTTAGTTCACCTTTTCTGGGAAATCTAGGCACACTGTATTGAAAATGCCTGCTTACACGTGTAGATCATTTTCCGTTTTTGTAACCCCTACTCCTTGGAGGAACAAACAGCAGTACCCCTAATTGTTCCCTCTAAACAACTAAACACCACCACTCCCCTTATTTCACCACCTTTTCTTCTTACCTATTTTGGTTAAGGCCCACAAGTGACATCATCATTTGAAGCAAGGGAAAAGTCCACAATGGATATCAATGTCAAAATAACAAACATAAGAGGGCCAAAAAAAAAAAAATTGTCAGCCTCCTCTTACCCATTTCTCTTCTCATACATGTTTGTGTTGCATGCGTTCAAGTTGGAATGAATTTTATTGATAAAAAGAAAGGAAGATTGGCCCTAGCTTATGCACTATAACCTGCTGCTTTGTGCTGGGAAATGGGAAAAGAAAAACAAAATAACGATGGAAAGTGATGCTGATAAGAATAGCAGTAAGTTGGTCGTCAACACAGCAGCATACTTAAATTCCTCAGTTTAGTCCCGTGTTGTAAAAATACTGTATCATGGCCCATGCTGAGCTAGGTATCCAAGTATAGCTTTAGGCTAATTTGTGTGTGAAGATATGATCGGCATTGAAGTGAGTGCACATTCAATGCAAGGCATTAAAGTACCTTTCAGCTGATTTGACGATCATAATTTGGTCGACATTCAAGTGAACCGCCAAGCCATCTAGGGCATCTTCTAGACTGTAAGGAGACTCGCCGAAGCCCGAGACGTGAAGGCGTTGCTTGAGCATACTTTGGGATCCTGAAAAATGGTAATATAAAGAAGTTCACACAGGCACCTTGAGAGGGAAAAATGACTTGCCAAGGGAAATCTGGCAAACTATGATGATTGCGCACAGCGCATATAACAGAGCAGACAGAATTATCTGCATGCATATAATGTGCCATATAGTCCACTTTGCACTGCAAACAAGGAGTGTTTAGACTAAATGCTAAAAGCACATACCTAGAACGGACGTCAGGCATGGCGCAAGTTGAAGCTTTCTAGTAAAAAGACAAACGGTAAACTAGAGGAAACAGTTAACGTCATGCAAAGACTATATTTCGCTGTCGACATGTTATCTCACGAACTAAAATGTGTTTTTGCTGTGATACTCGGCTGAACCGCAAAAAAGCCGACACATATAGGAGAATCGCGTTGTTCTATTATTTAAAATAGAGCATGCAGAAGTGGGAAGAAGTTGAGAACTGAGGGTTTCATGGCCACGAGCATGAGAAACTGATAGCCATGGCTTCTAGCATGTAGTTCTTCATGCTCTAGCGAAAATTTCAAGGCGTGCTAAACTTACGGCCTTCCTTGCGGAAATTCATGCTCAGGGGAACCCCGTATGGTTTGCTGAGCGCAATAAGCCCATCTGTATTGGAGACAAGAGAAGGGCGCTTTTAGAAGCCAGCATGGCATACTTGTGTCCAACAGCGCAGGTTGGATACTTGCCTTGGTTATAAAATATACTACCCGCCAAATCCCGAACAAACTCGCCCTTCGATTTCCACGGGTACAAATTTCTGTACACGTGCTTTTTATCTTCAGAATCTTTCCGGCTTGAATGTGACAGATCTTCAAAAGCTGGTTTTGCTGCTGCACAGAGCTGCCTAAACGAGTTTAGGCTGCTAAGGTGACGTGAACGACGTGCAAAGACGCACAAGCGCTTCATCACACCAAATGGTAACGATGGTAACAACGGGTACGTCTTTACGCAGAACGGCTTGTACGACTACAAATTAACACAGACGTGAATCGGCACACACACACACTTGTAAAGAACCAAAAACATTGAACACGTGCGCCCCATGCTACCCCAACGCCTCCTATAAAAAGTCTACCCATGCGTCACAGCGTGTCCTTGGCTTGTCTCTCATCTGTTTGCTGAATAATTAAAAATCACAACTAAAATTAGGGAAAATATATGTATTAAACAGTTTAAAATGTGACAATATTTTACTGCTTAAAGATTAAACTTTCACTGAGGTTCTCGCTGGATTCCACACGAGTTTCGTTTTCGAAATCGCCTGTGCGGCCGTCGTTGCAGCTGTTGTTGCACTTCGTTGCACCCCCACAACCCCTGCTGCTGTTTCGCAATGGGAGACGGGCAAAGGAACGGGACTGCCACACCTGTTGCATCTGTCACACGGATTGAATCCTTCAGCGCATCGCATCGTTTGCACAGGTGAAAACTATACGAGTGGCGTTTGAAATGCTAGAGGTTGGAGGAAAAAGAACATAACTGAGCGCGCTAGAACGTGAACGGTGGCACGAACAGCGTAATTAATTAGGTCTGGAATTGCTCTCGGCGCATAATTTACGGTATATGCGATGTGATGAGAGAGAGGGGGAAAGAGAGAGAGAGAGAGAAAGTGATCGTGGAGAGCGGCTTTTATACGCGGGATTTTCGGATATTAGGCGCAGAGGGAATGCAGGTTGGGTCAGATCTAAGAACTTTTTCCCATTGGGGTTAAGTGCACTTCAGTTTGTGGAGATGGGGCCGCTGGGGTTATGGGAAGGACAGCAGACAGCGACGCGTGTGCTTTCCGAGCGCCCCAATTTAACCGCCGTTATTTTTGCTTCCTTCGTCTGCCGGCGTATCGGAGGGCCGTCCTCGATCGCCCCATGTTTTCCCCACTCGCTTATGGCACGATAACACTTCCGCGATAATTATAACGAGAGTCGGCTGAGCGTTCGCGTCGACTGGCAGCGGTGCATGCAGCTGGACATGGGCCACCGCATACTGTTTTCGCTTCAGTAGGATCTTCAGTTGGTAAAACAAAAATTGCGGCTGACTGTCGACGGTAATGCACGTTATATCATTGAATCAATGTAGCCACCGTCGAAACGATCGAGGTATGTATGAGGTATACACTGTAGCGAGACGACGCTTTCGCGCTTCCCTACTAGTGACTCAATTCCCTACTAAGCTTCCTAGGTAAAATAAGTTTAAAACTTGTCTTATCTAGGGACCTTATTCCCTACGAACACTCGCGCGCCATCTAGCGCCGCCGCCACAAAGGCTGCGCGTGGCCTCCGAAATGCATGGCGCGCCGGTGCGTGCGAATTCTGAGAGACGCGTCAGGTGGCAACCGGCCGACTTCTATCTCGCGCTTTTTTCTGGACACGCTGCGCCATCTGGTGGCGCTGCCGAGAAGTCCGCGCGTGGCCGAAGTTCTCTAGATAAAACAAGTTTAGTGAACGCGCTTTGCGCCCTCTCCAATTATAGCGCAGCCGTTGCTGCGCGTGCTGGCTGAGCGCGGCCACGCGCGCTTTCTCTTGGAGGTCATCTGCGGTGGGTACAAAGGTTAAGTGTGCCAAGCTACTACTGGTGTTTATTATGAATAAGGAAGAGACGCTTAATTCTGCAGCCCATCAGGGAGCACGGCACAGTGTCGTAGGGGAGAGGGCGAGTAGGAGGTAAAGAGGAAAGAGAAGAGAGATAGTTCAGGGGGCTCATCCGCACATGGGTAGGCAGCAGAGGCGGCAGGGACCTGCAAGGACAGGTACACTGAGCGGTATGCCGCTATCCCACTCGACTCCACGAACTCCACGAGGCTGTGTAGTGCAGGGAGATGGGAGCGGGATGGGAACAGCAGGTTGGTGAGCGAGTCAGCAGGAAGTCCTTGCAGTCTATAGATTCGGATGACTTTCGAACGTTCCTGTGCTAGGGCCGGACAAGCGCAGAGGAGGTGTTCAAGTGTCTCGGGGTTGCCGCATCGTCGGCACGAGGGGGAGGTGATGCGGCCTTTGGCATGAAGCCTGGCTGCTGTCCATATGCAGCCAGTCCGGAGTCGCAGCAGGGTGGCCCTGTCTCGCCTGGTGAGGCCAGACTCGGGGAGCATCTTGGGTCCCTTGCCATCTGCCACCCTCGGGTCTGGGTGGATCGCCAGTAGAAGCTGCTTCAGTCGTGGCCTCGAGTAGTCTGAAGCCGCCACTGCTCGAGTGAATGTGACTCCTGGGTGGTGGGCAGATTTAGCGAGGGTGTCCGCCTCCTCGTTACCAGCTATGCCCACGTGGGAGGGCAGCCAGTTAAAGGAGACAGACACTCCGGAGGAGGCGAGCACCGAGAACTTCGCGGCCAAGAGGGACCCCATCAGTCCAACTCGATGGCAGTTGGAAAGGGACTGCAGCGCCGGTTTACTGTCGCATAGAACAGCAACCGGCTGTGCAGGTGGGTCCTCAGCCAGGAGGTCAGCAGCCAGGTGAAGCCCCGCCAGTTCCGCCGCTGTCGAACTCGCTGAGAACAGGAGACGGCATTGCCTGCCGATGGCTCTGGCAGGGATGACGCACGCCGCTGCTGCTGACCCATCCGGCATCACAGATCTATCGGTGAACACCTGCAGTCAACCCTCCAGTTGCTCCTGGAGTTTGCAAGATGCTGCCTGCTGCAGAGCGGCCACAGGTGTCCGGCGCTTTGTAGCCCCATTGAGGGAGAGGTGGACCTCTGGTGGCCGGTGGTGGTGAGGCAACCACCACTGGTGGGTGAGTCATCATCTGCTCGTAGAGAAGGCAGAGCCCTCCCATCCATGAAGATGGTAGGCTGCGAAGCCATTCTAGGAGGGCCCTGCCATCAGTTGTCCGGTGTAGCCGGTCCAGGTGTCCCAGCGCTCGCTGGAGCATTTGGAGAGAGAGAGGCCACTCGTTGGCCTTGCCGAGCTGCCTAGTGGCATCGTATGCGCTGCATTCTCGCGTGTCTATTGTGTTGGAGGTCGCGTAATCCCAAGTTTCGGAGACGCATGGAAGCTAGATAGCGTTCGCTTGCCGCTGCTTCTGCTTTTCGTCACACCAGCGTTCCGACAACGAGTGGCCGCGGTTGTCGAGTGAGATTTGTCCTTGTGTATCATGCTTGTTAATTTAGTTAGTAAGTGAACGTTTACTGCAGTTATAAATTAAACTACTAGCCTTACTAGCTTCTATTTATAATGAAACTTACTATTTAAAATTAAACTATTATCTTTACTATCTGTAATAAAACTACTAATTTTACTTCGTATGGCTATAGCTGTCTAACAATTTGCTATAAGAAACCTTTAGGGCAAAACTACGACATTTTGTACTGTTTAACAGTTACCTATGTCTAATGCGTACCCCTGGTTCTATCGGTCTCCCCCTGCTTTTAAAGTGAAGCTTTCCTTTTTCTTTTCTTTCGACTTTTCCCACTACTGCTGCTGCTGCTGTCTTGCACCTCGCGGAAGAGGGTGGAGGGCGTTGATACCGTGCATAATCTACATGTAATGAGGGCAGGACAGGGGAAAGGTGATGTAAGAAAGCATGCCTTATTTGGGGTCTACGAGATCTTTACAACGAGAGCTCCCTGGGCGTAGCTACAATGACCTCTGGGTGGCTGCATGTAATTACACGTGAGGCCCCCCCCCAGCGCACAAGCATAGCATTTCAGAAGCTTATATGCTGCTACTCGTTGTGAGGGCTGATGCAAGGGCATAGTGGACAATCAAGCGAGCCAGAGCGAGTGTCAAAATGTTGCAGTCTCCTGCTCCCACCTGAGCACATACTGTCGTGACGTCACGACACAGCATCCTACCAGGGTGGAAGCTTGGGCGAGTTCGTAATATAATTTATGGCGGTGTTTTGCACAGGAAGGGCACCCTTTTTCCTCTTTATAATCTTTTTTCCAGGAACAACTTAGCCTTCAAGATACAAATCTTAAGTCCAGAGGGTGCTATGCCATGCTGCCGTGTATTTGGACACCACTTGTTATTAACAGCACGCTGAGGCTTGTCACTTTTTTTTCTAGGGTTTGGAAATCGAGGACCTTCATTTAATGCAAAAAAAAAAAAGAATAGTAAAAAATATTAAGTCAGTACTGCTTTAATATTGCTAGCGCGCGGCAAGCGACTGCATTAGTGTATACTTCAAGACAAATGCTCGCGGTTTTCCTTTTGTCTCATTTCGTGCACCGTTGAGGCTAATTGGCATGCCTGCAACGCCACTGGCAGCGCTTCTCATCACGCCAGCATGTGAGATGCCCAATAGCTGCCAGGGTGCTGTTCGTCACCCCCGCATGTAGTTGCTGTACATGCTCCAACTCTTTGTACATAATTTAAACTTTTACGTGGCAGTAAATTGTTGTTGAGCCCTTTTGGCACGTTTACGACATCGCCCTGCCAACTCTTCACTCAGGATCTGTTTTAGCGACATTTTTAACCTTCCGTTGCATTTTAGAGCAAGGTAAGCAAGCGGATGCAGGCCAATCACAGACGCCAGTACCACCCTCTTCATCCGGTTATATACTTTCACTGCGCTAGCTCGGCTCTACCAAAACCCTTTCCACTTCTGCATGCTCTTCGCCTCCCATCGGCCAATTAGATTAAAAAAACCTGTCAAGGTAAGCAATGCTATTCGCTTCAAAAGCGTTTCATTGGGCTTTGAAACAACGCGGAAGGTCACCTTCCCAATGCTTGTGTCGGCGGTTAAGAAAATTTTACGTCAGGAGATTGGAATAAAAACTGATTGTAATAGCTTTACATTATAGGGCCCAATGTTCTGCGCACGTACACAATCGTCACGCAGTCACCACAACCACGGAACATTCCACATGTGCACACAGAACTGCTATAACAGCGTTTTCATCCACCATTTGCACAGCCTCTCTTTGGTTGTGGATAATATGCGGGTGGTGTTGCTGGCCACGTACACCTAACTTAACTGCCGCACCCTCTGCCAGATGGCAGAAATGTTATAGAGTTTGGTAAGAGTTCAGAGGGTGAGTCGGAGAAGTTGGTTATATTAACTGAATGATCCAAGTAGCAGGGAGAACGAAGAACCGCTGGCTGCGCGAGTGCATCGCCCAATCCTTGGGCGTGTTTTGAAGAAGCTCTAAACACTTGGGGCTACTAGGCTAGCATGTCAAATGCTAAAAAAGAAAGGGTAATACCACGTGGCGACGCTAAACAAGACAGGGTCACATATTTCAGTGTGAAATAGGATACTAAAAGAAGACTCAATGAGTGAATAATGAACACGAAAAGGAGAACAGAGAGATAATCAAGATTCAATCACCGAACTGTTTAAACCACCGTGTACATCCACCTTGTCTTCTTTAGCATCGACAGTTACTTGACCCTTCACTTGTTTTGTTTTTTTTTCTTCCCCCTTTTTTTTTTGTCTGTCATAGCAGCTGCCTGCTAGCAGCTGGTTTCAGCTGCAATAAAATTGCAGCTGAAACTTGAAGCTGAGTGCAAGCAAAACACTATAAATATTGTGGCAGCAGCCGCACCGCACACGAACCAATAATATATAGTCTTTTGTAGATCTTGTAGATTACACGGCGGCGTGCCACCATCGGCGTTGCTGTGCTGTCTCGCTATCGCAACGCATGCACTGCTCGCATGCAGCAGTTGCTTGTGTGCAGTTGCCTTGTGTGCTGTGTCTCGCCGTGCCGTACCCGCGTATGGTTAGAACACCATCCGAGGAGTTTGTGCACAACGGTAAATCTTCCTATTGCTGTCAATGCTTAATGCGAGTGTAACTGCCAAATTTGTATTATCATGGGGCGTTATATCGAGCCATGAGTGGGAGAGAGAACAGGGAGGGCCCTCCGAGGTGTGACTAGACGAAGACAAAAATACAGGTGGTTAAATTGTTTGCTCTCAGATGCATGTATGTCATTTGTGTTCGTGTGAGACATTTTCAGTAACGAATCGCCTCCATCAACAATATATAAGCTGCACCCGCTCACCGTAGAGGGGAGCGGGTGCATATCACTGGACAATATCTGTTAGATGTATCGTTATCTGAGGTGTGCAAGTGTTTATCATTCATTTAGCAATACCTCTTGCTCGCAATGGCTCATTAATTGCCTGTTTATGGTATATTCATGAATTCCCAGGATAAGTGTGTGTGCGCGTGCGTGTGTGTGTGTGTGTAAAACCACTGAAAATCGAGAACCATTGATTCTTCCAGGGTTAAGGGGAGAGGCGGGTCAAAAAACGGCGATTTTCATTAAAGAAATAGGTTTTGTGTTTTTAGTTGTTTCAGCAACATTGATCTCTCCTATTTCACATATGAAGAAATCAGAGCCAGAAATGATAGGGAAAAGTGTAATAAAGTCGGTTAATGCACTCGACGTGGCAAGAAAAGGCATAGATATGACACATTTTCAAGCGCGCGATGCGTCAAACCGCGGTATCGCACGCCATTGGACTCGTGCAAGGTGGTAGGCCTAAGCTTTTTCTCTCCAAGGTTAGCTTTGCCGCATCACAATCTCCCCGGGAAGTAATAATAATAATTAACAGAAGTAAACAAGTTTTATAACTTTAAATCGCATTTTTCTCAACTTCATATTTTGGGCAAAACAAGGCGTTTGTGTACAACATTTTATGTACTTATTGTGGTCCAATCAAGACCACAATTGATGGGCGTAATTTTTAGGATATGTAGAATGCATATATCTAGGAATTAGTGCGATCACTTTATTTTTTTAAGGATGAAAATTTTTAATGTATTCGGGCACCAGCCACTGAATATGAAGCACCAGATACGAAATTCTCTTAAAATGTTGCCTGTAAAGGGAATCACATTATCTTGCTTATTAGCACTCAGTGGAGTGTTAGGGATAAGAAAAATAATTTTGCACTGCTCTATCATGCTAACTGCTAAGTCCAGCAGCTGCACAAACATGCACTGCTTCTCACTTATGCATGGCACTTAGGACATGAAAGCATCGAGATATCCTAAAACTAAAAGTAGATTTCGAATGAAGACATCAAGCTCTATAAGTGGCAGAATTTTCATTCGCCCAGCAACATTATTTAAAAAGAAATGTTTCTGAGGAGCATCTCCCCTTAATCCTCATATTTTATTTCAAACTGGACGTTGGCGATGGCTTAATTATCTTGTCACGATGGTTGGTATATTTTACAACAGCCTGAGCAAGGTTGCCTTTTTTTTTTTTTTTTTCTCCCCCCTGCTTGTACTGAGTTCTGCACAGAGACAAGGCACATGTAAACGGACACGTGACTCCTTGCATTCTTTGTTTCTCTAGCTGCAGTACTTAGTGAAAGCAGTACAAATTAACAGTCATAAACTAGCCGTCTTCACTGTCTTGTTAAAAATGAGAAACTAAATAAAATAAAGCATGCACATTGTTAACGCTGATCTCCAGTTTGCAAATAGCAATTCTTGTAGCGATTCATGTTTTAGTCAATGTGTTTAGTAGCATGTACAAGTGCTGATGAATCTATCCTTTAATTTGTACCACAAAAGCCAGCCTCTTAAATTGCACTTTTTCTTGCACATTTTTTTGTAGTGCAAAGGCAATCCAGATTAAAAACAAGTAAAACGACAAAGCGATTAATCTAAAAGGCACAATGCTTTTCCTATAATTTGCTTATTTACCAGCAGCTTAAAACAAAAATAATGCATGCACTCGTGTGTGTCTTCTGTCTTTAGTATTAAATTATCTTGTTCCATCTCTGCCAAACCCATATGCATCTGATATGCGCAACATTTAAAGAAGCGTGCATGGTAATTGAGGACACTGCAAAACAGAAAGCCACTGTTTGAAGTCGGCATTCAAAAGCTCAACTCACTCCGTCAACAAGCATATGCATGTTTTCATGACACTGGTTTTAAATTGCCCATTTAGGAAGGAATGGAAAATTGGAAAATGCATTCAGGTGAGAAAATTAAATAGGCAGCCTTAATATCATGAGCTTAATGCCAACTGTGCCAAAAACTGGCCAAGTGGCAGCCCTATACACCACCACTCGCTCCATCATTTTTTTTTTTTTTCGTGACTGCTTTTTCTCTTCCCTATTCTTTCCGCCTTTCATTTCCCCTTCCCCAGTGCAGGGTAGCAAACCAGAATCTTTTCCGGTTAACCTCCCTGCCTTTCCCACCACGTTTCTATCTCTCTCTCTCTCGCTCCATCAACTGTCTACAAATCAGACAGATTGTGCCATATGCACTTTTTAAACACATGACATTTCATGTCGAGCCAGCAGCATGACAAACTCAATGAATAGTGCCAACGTTATTTCGATATCACTACGTTTATGTCTGTTCACAGCCCATGCCTTTCCGATGCTGAAAATGCTGCGATTTTCGGAAAATGCAACAACCCAAATGGTCATGGTCACAACTATAAATGTAAGTGCTTTGTTTGATATCGTGAACTAGAGCTTGGATTCACCAGCAGTGTGCAGTGCAAACGAGTGTGTTTCAGGTTGTTAATCACACGGTATTTTACATTTCAGTGGAGGTTACAGTCACTGGCCCTGTAAGTGGTGCACATATTTTCCCGTTTGATGAAACATGTTGGTAAAAATTGTTCTGGTTTGCACTTCACCTTAACAGGTAGACAAAGACACGGGAATGGTAATTAACATCACAGACCTCAAGAAGTACATACAGGTCAGCCTCAACATTTGTACTCTGTTGTGTTACCCTTAGATGCAACTAAGGGTAACATGTCAAGTTCCTTTGTCATTATCAATTTGCGAGCTGCTTACAATGGCTCACTGCCAACTTGGGACAATTTTTTCATCATATGTTTTGTGCTGTAGGTCACCCATGATGCAAGACAAACTAGTCTGAATTTCATCTGATACCTGCCCCTCACTATGTGCAACCATCTACACATAGTGCACTTGTCAGTGCAGATGGAGAATAGGCATAAGCACATGACAAGCTATCAGAAGCAGATTGGCCAAAAAGCAGATACAAACTACCAACAGCTGTACAGAACATAGTTATATCAAGCAAAAAAAAAAAAAAAAAGCTTGTGGTCAAGGGTAAATTGCAGGTTCAACGTTGAATGCATTATAATGTGTGGAAGTGAGAAAGCTCCAGCGATAATTTGTGCATGCACCATCCATGTGGGCAATATCAGAGAGAAAATTTATTCTTTTAACCTGTAGGCTGTACACAAAGTGCATGTTTGTAAACAAAGGAGCCACTGCAATGCATAATGTATAGTTGGAAAATGCCCAGTTTAGAGCATGTCAAGAGTGTACAAAAAAAAAAAAAAAAAATCGGACTACTTATGCAGGTTCTCTGCATCTCTGCTATGTACTGCTTTGAAAAGTAATCTTCAGCAGAAAGTTCCCGAGAACCTGCCCTTGAATATTTGTGATGCCCTGGAAAAAAGCTCCCACCAGTGCAATTTCTAATGTTGCTCCAATTACACTCAAGAGCTCACGCCCAAAGATCGCTCAATGGTTACAGCTGTCTCCTTTGCAGTGAACTATTCTGAAATTGAAGGCAGCACTCTCATATGTCCTTTAGCTTGTCTATATAGGTAAGCAACAGACAAGTCTTGTCTATATCAGACAACATATATATGCAGAGGACCTGGTCATATGCCATTCATCAAACAGCTATTTTAGCAGAGTGAATGAAACACTAATGTGGTGAATGAAGCAAGTTGGTGCATGAGCAATATTGCTTGGTCAACACTTTCGATGCGACACCTAAACAGCCATCTGAGTGGCAAAGTTAGCTTGGCAAATGCATAGTATACTGCATTAAGAAGTCTGCATAGCCTGGCATATTTCAAGCTGCATTACAGCAGTCCACAGTAAATCCTTCTGTTTGAAATTATACGCAACAGTGTTACTGCCTAGTTCTAATTATGTACCTGCATGCATGGTGTACCTGCAATAACAGCATATGGCGCAGTCTATAAAATTACTCCATACCAACAAGGGACCATGTACATTGTCCCAACATATATGGCCCTTACAGAGCGAAGTGATGGATGCTCTTGATCACAAGAATCTGGACAAGGATGTGCCATATTTTGAAAAAGCAGTCAGGTAAGAACCGACATAATTTAGTCCAGTTCCTGCGATCAGTGTCAAAACTTCATTGTAAGCACTATTCAGGCCACAGATTTCCTCTGCCTATTATTTTACAACTGTACAGTGTCATGCCCATAAAAAAAAAAAAAAGGTCATGCATATATAATTACGAGGCAGTAGGCATGTACCCAGATTGCATGCGCCTTCTGGCACATATAACTGGCTGCTTTAGAGCGCTCTCGCTGTGCTACAAGGGACATTAGGGTAAGCCTTAAATCTATATTACTAGAATGAGGAGGTATAGTAGCGATAATTTGGCTTCACTATTGCCATTGGAGCCTGCTTATGCTCACACTAAGCCTTATTTCCAATCTTACGCAACATTTGTAGTACTGCCGCAGTGCTCTGAAATGGCCAGTCAAATGTGCCTTTAGTTGCTTCCCAAAAAGTCAACTGCATCCTAGAACACAGCAACACTGTCGTGTCATGTAATCTTGCTGGTGTGACATTTCCTTTGCAGCACAACAGAAAATGTAGCAGTGTTTGTGTGGCAGCGGCTGTCCAAGGTACTGCCCAGGAAGCTGCAGCTTCGTGTGCGGTTGCACGAGACTGACAAGAACGTAGTTACATATGAAGGACTGTGAAGCTGTCAGCACACTTGTGCTACAGACCCATTTGCTGGCATGGCTGCAGCACAACACAAGTGCTGCAGCATATAGTTTCACACCAGAGCATCGGGAGCACGAGAACTCCATATACCTCCCATTACGCTTCGGAATTTCACTGGTCACATGTTTGGTCACATGTTTAGCTCAATAGGCAGTGCCACACCAATGTCGCCCATGGCAGGGGCCAGGAGCAAAATAATAAATTACAAACGAAACAGTGTTGGTGACATCACTTCCTTAAGCCGAGGATGATGGGGTGGTGGGTGCCATGCCACCCATGCCACAAGCGACTCTGCTGGTTCTACAATTTTTGTTTGTTTCTGAGCTTTTTTCAAGTTTATTAACATCGCTGCAAACTACGAAAATCAAGCACTCTCAAGCTACTTACAAACATTCAAAATGATTTACATTTAAGCACATAACAATGAGCCAATACAAACAACTAAGTATATTTGTGCTGAAACATCAAGTCTCAACATTCCATTATGCTTGGTGCTTTCCTGCACCATATTGCTTTATTTGCGTGCAAGGCTACAGACCAATTTTGTCATAAACAGCCATCAATTGTGACGCATTGACTACATGCAGTGAATAAAGATATGACTGGTTTACCTGCCAGAAGATTAAGTACAATTCATAGTCAAATATGTTGCGTTTCATTATCCCATATGATTTCTCACTCACTTTATGGTAAAATACCTGTGCACTTCTCATTTGCACTAAAATTCCCCGGCCAGTTCTGAATCTTCAAGCCTTCACAAACTAAAAACAGTGCTAATAGTTAGCCTTCAATATGACAGTCACCACAGACAACAATCACTGTACAATGATATCCAAGTTGCTGATCATGCAGCAAAACAAGGGTTCTTAAAAAAAGTTACATTTGCACATCATCTATGGTATGAAATAAACCCAGTGGAACCGCTCTGCCCAGAGTTTAGATGCCACAAAACAGCACAAATGAAGCACCGGCCTGGCTATTGTTTTGTGTGGTGCAATATGTTTCCTGCATCTTTCATTCTTTGGCAGCTGGCAGTTCCTCAAATTGGTGTTTGCACAACCTCATGCTCTGTACTTCACCGGGCCCACACCAATGCCAATATTGACAAGTGTGCAACAAATGATAAGTTCAATGGAAACTAACAACCACTGTCCACGCTATTCCATGCCAGAAGTTCAAATGCACAAGAACAGGAAAAAAAAGATAAAAAATGAAAAAAAAAGGAAGGTTTATTTATTTATTTTTTCTTTCAGAATAAAATGCATGGTATTTTCCTAATTACTTGTGAATAGAAAGGATTGCACACCGAAACAGATCAACAGTTCTGAATATGTACATATGTTGAATTTACGGTGCCAGAAGGACAAGTGCTATACTGTAGAGCAACTCCATCTAAGACATCTTTTAGGTAGCCACAATACAGCAGAGAAGAAAGTACCAGAGGAGAGACCGACTTGGCTGCGACGTTAGAACTTTCCCTTGTGGAGTAACCTTGCACATGCCCATGAGCATCCTCTAGATTGATTCTGAAATGTCACACCTAATAACATGTGCAGTGCAGTACTGCAAGGCTTTGTGATGCACACAGTGACTGCTGATATTTCTTTTTTAATTTAGAAAAAGATTTTGCACTTGCCACTGCTTTGTTTATGCCCATATTTTTACAGTCAGCGGTGAAGGACCTAAAGAATAAAGAATGGGCATAACGCTAGAACAGGGCCTCTCAAGGTATGAAGGCAAACAGGAATAGAAGACCACTAGTGGCAGTTGCTCAGCATTCTGTTTAGCTATCGTTGAGGCTGCTTTGCACATCTGAGAAACATAACTGCAAGCACTTTTGCCTAATGAGCCTGTAAATTAGCTGTTCTCAGTGGTGGCTTTCATATCCATAAAAATTATAGCGCGCACCCTCGTGCAATAAACATAGTAAAAGGTCAAACAATTAAAATGCAAAAGTTATCGCAGGACCTTTTTAAGTCTCCTGTTACTGGCTCTCATTTCAGATGAAATGGAAGTAAAAGCAGCATTTTAGTTAAATACTTTTGACCAAAAAACCTTCGATTTTTACATCATGACACTGTTTCATCCAACCCATATTATCTCAGATACAGAAGCTTACGTGGTGCTTTCTTAAAGCGCACAGAAGTTCCTTAGCAGACAGGCTACAGCACTGCCTGCTATGTGCACCTCTGTTGCCTCATCTCCTGTGCAAACTATTCTGACTGAATGTCTACTGTGTGTACGTGCGTGCACGCATGTCTCTGCATTTTTGCACCAAAGTGTCTCTGCGTATGTGGTCAAGAGTCTAAAAAAAAATATAATAATAATGGGGGACAGGGACATAAAATGAACACTATATTTTGGCTACATTGCATGGCACTTGCCTAGCAATGTCATTTAATAACATAGGTGACACAACTCATTTTCTGAAGTGCATAGTGTGTTGAAGGCCATGTTTTCATACAAAAGTGTCCACCCAAGCTACTTCTGGCCTAATTTTATTTGAAGCCCTCCAAAGTAATCGAACATTACGGATGAAAGTAAACTGAAAACTCGGCATTCAATGGAGAGTAAATTTGTTTGCGTTCAACAAACTCCACACACTCCAGACCACAAGAGGTAGAACATAAGAGCCACAAAAAAAAATTATCATGGTCAGTGATTGCAGCTACTGAGATTATTTTTGCATGCGCAATGGCAAATGACATTTAAATCTTGGGCTTCATTGCTTGACACATTTTTCTTCCTCTACTCCCGTGCTTCATAAAATTGTGTGACCAAAAATTGCCCGATTGAAAAGGCAAGGACACAAAGTGAAATTACATGTTGCAATGACAATCAAACAGCACATAAATCTGCACAAAAGACAAAAACTGTTGCCTAACCTAAAAGCTTTCCACAGGGCACGACTGCAAACTTGCTTCAAGTTGCTTCAACTGCAAGTTGCTTCACTACATATAAGATTTCCCCTGAATTGAAAGTAAAATTGTAAAATTGCAATTATTTGGATTCGCACGTCTATAAATAATGAGAAAATTAAGTAGGCAACCATTTATTGATTAAGACTTAGAGATTGACTCCAACCAAATAAGGAAATTTACTAGCCCGACGTTTCGGAACCAATTCGGCTCCTTCTTCAGGGGGTATTCTTCGGAGGTGGCGGTGTGCCGCTTTTAAAAGGTTCGTCGTAACAAAGGAGAGGAAGGGGGAGAGAGCGTAAGGTGCGAAGACACTTGGCAGGGCACCTGTTCTAGACAGACAAAATAGGTGGTGAGGGTGGGGTGGGGGGGGGGGGGGCTTCGGCGTCGCTGGTTGGCTGGGTTGACGGATGCTGGGCACCCTTTAGTCACGGGAATGCATTGACGAGGGACAGGGGGGGGGGGACGAGTTGTTTTGGTGTTGCTGACCTAGAGCGGAGCACCTATTTTGTCTGTCTAGAACAGGTGCCCTGCCAAGTGTCTCCGCACCTTACGCTCTCTCCCCCTTCCTCTCCTTTGTTACGACAGACCTTTTAAAAGCGGCACACCGCCACCTCCGAAGAATACCCCCTGAAGAAGGAACCAAATTGGTTCCGAAACGTCGGGCTAGTAAATTTCCTTATTTGGTTGGAGTCAATCTCTAAGTCTTAATCAATTATCCCAACCAGACAGGTAATTCTGTCGAAATGTTCAGCTTCAAACCATTTATTGAGCATCACAGCCAGGAGTATAAAAGGAACTTGCAATATTGAAAAACAGATGATATATGTAAAAATACAAAATTACGTATATTGCAGCTTAGCTGTTCTTCTGTCCAATCTTCATAATCACCTGCAGGTACAAAAAGAAAAAATGTCGTCAGGTGCATTCAATAGGGTGCACGAGGTATTTGAGAACATAATGTTTGCTTCAGGCAGAGAAGAACATCTCCAGCAAAAATAGACATGTTTTTACCGAAATTTGGGAAATACTTCTCTTACGGTTTATTTCCACAATTACTCAATGAATCCGCCATCTGCAGCAATAACTGATTCAATTTGGCTTAAGAAATGGCTGCATGCACGGATCAGGTGGTCCCGAGAGATGTTGGCCATTGAGTCAGCAATGGCCACCTTCAGCAAGTCTTTTGTATTATGTGGCTGTTTGTTGGCCTCTCTCTCAACGACGCCCCAGACATAATAGTCGAGCGGATTTAAATCCGTCCGGAGAACTAGGAGGCCACAAGTTGGGAATGACGTGGTCGTAGAAGTTGTCAGCCAGCCACTCCTGGGTGACGCAGGCGGTGTGGGCGGGAGCTGAATCTAGCTGAAAGACATAAGGTCTTCCTTTCAAAACGGCCTCTATCCAGGGCTTTACAACGGTGGCAAGCACCTCCATGTACGCGGCAGCATTAACGTGGAGTTCTTCTGCAAAAAAGTGTGGCGGCATGACGTCACCCTCGTTGCTGACGACGGCTAACACAATCACAGACAACAGAAATTTTGTGTGCATCACTGTAGGCACCTCATCAGCGCTTGCACAATGCCACCTGTCATTACGGCAGTTAACTTTTTCGTCTTGGTCAAAGTTCTTTTCATCTGAAAAAAAAAAAAAAAAAAACATTCCAGGCTCCTCAGGTCCCTTCAGCTTGCTTTAGTAAGCGCTTGGACCGGAGCAGACGATTCTCCCGAGTTTTATCGGACATGAATTGCCCCCTCCTCATGGCATAGGAACGGTATCTCAAGTCCTCGTGCACACTGAGCCTGACAGTCGACTCTGCGACTTGGAGCTCCTTTGCAATGGCCCGCATTGACTTCCCTGGGTCGTCACTCACGATGACTTGCAGCCGCCAAAGAAATTGGGGGTTCTGACGACGTCTGACCGCTGACTGTGTTTTTTCCTTTTCGCCACAGATGCCAAGTCACCATCAGAACACAAAAGTTCTGTTTGCACCTTGTAAACAAAAGACTTCGCTACGTTCAGAAAGGTGGCAATTTCCAAGTCGCTGTGGTGCGCGGCCAGGGCGACGAGGACTGCATGGCGTTTCAATTGCTGCGTCAACCTGTACGCTTTCATCTTTGAACAAACTGTGCAGTATGAATGATAAGGGGTCAACCAACAAGAAGCTGCATGCCTATGTATGATGAGCCTGCTGGTGTCTATGGTGATAAGGAATAGTGTTCTCAAATACCTCGCGCACCCGGAATATAGAGCCTCAAAAATTAAAATTGAAATATTTCTCTAAGGGTATTTACTTATCCAAACTTGAAAAACACATACTTTCGAGTACAAAATACAAAAGTTTCGGGCTGATTCAATATGGCACCATTAGATGTTCAGCATTCAAGAACACAGTATATATAGTGGAATGTCGATACTGATCTTCACGAGAACCGGAAAATAAAACGTATCATCCGAAAATCCTTTTATCCGAACATAATTGTATATAAGAATAAGAAATTATCTATAACCCCCAAAAAATGTATTATCCCGAAAAATGCATTATGCAGAATCGTATCAACGAGCATCCCCTGTATTTAAAGAAGGCTGAAAGGTGCAACATCAGGCTATACTTGAAAATATAGTACTTGTTAATTGAACTCCAGTTAACTTAATATTGCATGAAGGTCCCAACTCGCTCCTCATACAGTTAGTTCTGTGGGCAGAGACTTCTGTTATTTCAGTTTGGCCCTCGACGAAGTTTCCAGCACAATCAGGGGAGCCACCATAGTGATCTCGCTGCTGCGATTGACTTTTAATGTTCATAAAAATAATTTAACAACAATGTCCACAACATTACCATCACAATTCCCAGAGATTGTGCCAGTGCTAAGAAGAGCACTTGAGCAACAGTGTTCTCGGCTGCTTTGTTGGTGTGCCCTGGAGGTTGTTGCCCAGAATGGTGGCTGAGGCAGGAAAAGTGGCATAAACAGCTTTGCTCAATTTGAATTTTGTTTCAATTCTGCGAGGTTACACAAGTCTCCCAAATTTCTTTTGTCAAGCAAAAACTGCAGCTCACAATGAATTATCACTTTGCCAGTTTGAGCAGCAGTGAGTTTGTATCATTTATCTGCCTTTTAATTCGACCTGCCAAGTAATTCTATGAATTCTGTTGACTCTGCAAGGTTTAAGTTAACTGAAGTTGACTGCAAGGACATTCCAGCATACCAGCAAGAAAGGAGAGCAGTGCTTTAAAGGCCCCTCACCAGGTTTGGCCATTTTAAACAGACAAGCATACTTCATGCACTAACGATTGCGTTTGCAAAATATTACAGGGCAGTGCACCACGAGAAGAGCCGAAATTTCAATCCAAACACTGAGCGTCCTCCCCCAAGAGGAAGCGCCGCTCTCAGCCAGAGTTGAAAGGCCTGACATAAAATGCAGTCCTAATAACGTCACTCACTACGACATGCTACTTCGGTAAATTGTCCAATGCGGAATACACTCCGCCGCCACGAAAATGTGCCACGCAGCAAAAGAAATTTTAAAAGGAGTCTGTGCTTATCACGTGAACCCGACAAGGTCCCTTGGCTCCAGTATGGGAGAACAAGGGGAAGGAACATCACTTGCGGGCGCTACACGAGGCAGACGGCAGTCTGTTGACAGTTGCGCTCTCCTCCTGGCGGTATGGTAACAGGGCATTCAATTTCTTCTATTTCCTCTAATTACATACTGATCTAAAAGATTATTTTGGTACCCTAGATGGTGTTTTAAAACTTCCAGTTTATAACTAAAATTTGCAATGGGGCCTGGTGGGCCCTTTAAAGGACCCCTCACCAGGCCCCACTGCCCCATTCCCATTCGAATGGCTTTAAAGGGACACAGAGGAACATATTAAGCTAGCTGTATTGGCAAGGCATGCTTCTGCAGTGGCAAAACAGCTACCCTCATTATGAAACGAGGCATCACAAGTCGAGAAAAGGCGCAAAAATTGCAGAACCCATATCATGATGACTTTCAAAGGTTATGTGGTAGCCTTGAATCAATACAGCAACACAATGTACAGCCACCGTCGAAACAAGTTATGCATGAGGCGTGTACTGCTGTGGGACTCCTCTTTAGCGCTTCCCTAAATCTTGATAGCGTGGCTAAAACTGATAGCGCGGCTAGACGTGTGGCGCGCCAGTGCCTGTGAACGCTGAGAATGGTTCCCTCGCTTGCCACATACTCAGTGGCACATACTCAGTGACTTAAGTTGGCGAAAGGTTCATTTAAAAGCGGCACATACCCAGTGCATTTGTGGCGCAGCCTGCTAATGCATCAGGTTGCTGCCCTTGAAGAACCCTTATGATGCAAGTTTGATTCCGCTCAGCATCGGAGAAATTTCAGGGGTCTTTTTCGTCACTGTAGAGCAGCACATTCCCATTGGCACATACCTAGTTACCCAAGTTGGTGTTAAAAACGTTCGTTGAAGAGTGGCACACGCCTACGCACATACCCAGTGTGCCAAGTTGGCATCAAAGAGGTTAATTGGAGACCAGCAAAGAATTAGTGGCACATATCCAGTACCCCCAGTCAGTATCAAAGAGTTTCTTCGAATGGCAGTACCTACCCAGTACCACGTCTACAGTGACCCATGTCGGCGTAAAAAGAGGTTCGTTGAAGAGCGGCACATATGTACACATTTCCACATAGTCAGTGACCCAAGTTGATTCGATGATTGGTTTTGAACCCTGTTACCTCAGCACAGCAGTCCGGTGCGCTACCCTTTTGACCACTGACCATCCAGTGACCCAGGCAGGTCGGAAAATGGTTAAAATGTAAAGTTACATAGATACATGAATGCATACATATATAGATACATAGCCCCCGGAAAGTGCATGAAGTACATACCTCAAGAATGCTAACGCATTAATAAAACTAAAGACAAGCGGTGACACCACGCAGAAGTTTTCACACCAGCTTGTTGTGACATTATGGATTTTGATAGCATCTACTCGAGCCTAGTAGACAGCTTACCAGATGGAAGAGGACTACACTTCATTTTAAACGAAAAAACGTGGCCTAGAAATATTCTAACTGTTCCTGTGCCAAGATAGCTGAAATGTGAGAAGATACTTTGAAATCGATGTCCCACTGACATACCGGCGCCGAGGTTTCAGCATGAAACCTCAGCAAGGGGAAATTTGACCATTTTAATGTGAATAGCACTCTTGGCACTGTCAGACCAGTTTCTTTCCGGCTATCTAACCTAACCAAAACGTTAGGCTAATCATAAAAAGGTAGTGCAGTCTAAAAATGCAGGCCATTCTCATAGATATCTGCCACTGGGTATGTGCCGCTCTTCAAGGAACCTCTCTCGTGCCAACTAGGGTCACTGGCTACATGCAAACTTCACGCCACCGCTGCTAGATGGTGCAGCATGTCTAAAGGGAAGCAAAAGGGAGAAGACTGGCTGCAGTACATGCCTAATACACGACACGTTTCAGCTATTTGCATACTCGGATAATCCTTGTAGGCGAGTTCAGCCTGAATTTCTTTTTTCAGTAATAAAGCATTTTCTACCAAATGATAGAATGATAGAAAACAGAGTTAAAAAGGAATGCAAGTTAACTTGTCTAAACTGCTTTAATGCAGCTCTTTAGTGTTCCTTTAACAAGCAGAAAGGAAATGCAGTCAGTCGGAAGTACTTTGGCCAATGGAGGAGCACCATTAAACAGAACACTGATTAGAGCGGTTGCAAAATATAGTTATACAGGTATGAACCCGATCACGTCTTGCGCAGGAGGAGACAAGTACAAAGGGAGAGCCAAAGAAAAGTGCTGATGCTGTCTGCTCCCTCCTCCTGTTCAAATATTGATCTTAGTAGTTTAGAACTGGCCATAACCATGAACCAGGCCCCAACCAGACCAGTTTTCCGTTCCACCATGATGCAAACCTACCGATTTCACTTCGGTGTAAGCTTCAAGGCCGTATTCCCCAAGCTCACGGCCAATGCCAGACATCTTGTAGCCTCCAAAGGGCACTTGTGCAGTCAACACATCATAGCAGTTCACCCTGAAGCAAGAAATAAATTTTCACGGAATAAACAAGCGTGCTTTGAGAACAAAAACAGCACAAGTCAGCAGTTGTCTTATAAAGCATTGTTCATGCAGCAAATAAGCATAATACAGTACAGTATATAAATTTTTGTGGGAGCTGCTGTAGTTAGAGGTAAAAGTAGTTTGTAGCAGTGTCATAGTGGTATTTGGTTTGTCGCTCGAATTCTTTTGGTCAGAGCCTGTAGAAGCGCAGACTGCTTGCGATTCGAATGTGACGCATAGCTCTCCCGATCTCTCAACGCTCTGCCCCGATCTCCGACGATTTCATGCTTTCAGTGCCTTGACACTACTAATATGGGCACTGTAGACTCAACGTACAGCAGCAGTAGAAAGTTCCTCCGCTGTCAATAGCCACTTCTATTCCAACAGCCACTTTCATGGCTGTTACTTTTCTGACATGTGCATGGATCATGTCAAAAAAAAATCAAGAGACACTGTATGGCGACTAAAATTTCGGTCGCCATTATGCAGTCAACTTCCACTAATTCAACCCTGACGAAACCGACGAAACTGATGACATTGTCCAGAGGGTCAAATTAAACAAGATGCAGAAAAACTGCAAAACACACCACTGATTCATTTGGCAGTATTTGCCCAATTCTAACACTTTCTGCGTGTAAAAAGTAGTAAACTAACATAGAAATGACATTAAGGCTCCTAAACAATGTAGAAATTTAACGTGCACCCGATTTTTTTGCAGAAAAAATTGTTGCACAATGGCGGCCGGTTTTTTAAAGTCAGCTTCGCCACACAGCTTTATTAAAATCAACTTCGCCGCAATACACTTGTGTTATGTGGCAAAGTATGCAAATGTTGCGAAGGCAGTATTGGCTTTGTGTCCAACTGCACCATGCAGGCAATTTCCGGCCTAATTCTCTTTTAAAATAGAGATGCGCGTTACAATAGGGTAAATACCATAATGAAACATTGTGAGCTATGTTTATTGCTTGAAAACCTTCCTGGGGCGGCTCAAAAAAGGTTTTCGAGAAGAAATTATGTGTTCTCATTGCATTCACTGTCCCCAAAGCTCCACCGAGACAGGCGCTGCTATCGAAGCCACCATAGGGGTCAAGCGTGTGCATGCTGACTGGTGAAGTTCAAGTTATCCAGCAAAGGCCAACCTTGGGATCGAAATAATAGTACCGTATCTTACGGTGTATAAGACACGTTTTTTTCCCCGAATTTTTCGTCGGTACGTCTTATAGAACGGTGCGACTTATGTACTTTTTTCTAATGAAAAAACTGCCGTCAAAATTAGATTTGATATTATGGCCATGCAAAGCGCGCTAGTTGACTTAATTGCTACGAGTTCTGTGCGCGCTATCAAGGTACCGGGTTCTTCTTGCGATTGAGTTCCCGAGCGCCGTGCGAGAAGGAAGGAGCAGCTACACAAGCAGCGGCAGGCCAACCGCAAATCTACCGACTCCGAAGTCGTCGCATCTGCAGATCACTGTCCAGATACGGTGTGCGCCGCTGTAAAAACTATGGAGTTGCTACCAGAGTACAAGCTCCCCCCTCCCTCCTTGTGCCTTCCCGCTTTCCACCCTTGCGCGCAATTCGACTCACCGTCACATGCTTTCACTCGCACAAACAGCATACAGCGCATGGGGACGATGTTATCGCCCTTAGGCTTTATACGGAACATCGCGGCAACCTTGACAGCAGAAATGCACCTGGAGTGTCCGTACCATTGCTATCACAATTATATAGGAAATATATGGCACCTATATGCTTGCGCGTGACCTGTGTTCACAGAGTGAAACGTCACTAACTTTTTTTTAATCACTTACCGAACGAATAGGTGCGCGTTATACACCAGTGCGACTAATATGTTTTCTTTTTTTTGTCTGAAAAACTGCAGTCTTGAGGGATGTGTATCTCGTACAACGGTGCGACTTATAGACCGGAAAATACGGTAGTTTGGGCCCATAGAAATGCATGGGCGCCGACAGGGACCTTCAGCCGGGACCGAATAAACTGAAAAATTGAATTAACAGAAGTCAAATTGACGGAAGTCTACTGTACATTGGTTCAATGGAGAAGGTGGTGGTGCCACGGGAATATTAGAATTGAGCAGGTCCATAAAATTGGTTGGTGACTGTAAATGAATTCTTTCATTTGTCTTGGCTATGAGCCATGTCAAGGGTGATGAGACTTGGTCACCAACACGGAAACTGTCAACTGTACATGTTTTCAAATTTATTTTCATTGATTCAGAATACTGAAATTCAAACCAAAGTGAGTACCAAACAGCAAAAGATTTGACAGAATATTAAAAATATTGAATATCTGTACATGCTTATAATAGTGTTATCCAAGTGTTAATCTAGATTTAGTGACATAAATACTCTATGAAGCACTTATTTAATGGGTGGGAGAAACAGTGCAACATAAGATGGGCAAGATGAAGGATACAGCAGGTCACCTTGTTCCTGTTAGCAGTAAGCAGTGCATTGACCAACTAGCCCATATTGTACATTTTTGCTGTAATTTATTTATTTGCCAAAAGTTACGAGAAGAACTAAATGGGTTTGTTACAAATAAAAAACAAAACTGCTCTAATGAAATATGGCGAGTCAAGCACAAAGCACATTTACACCTCAAAAAACAATATAAAAATCCACAATGTACATTATCGAAGCCACACCAAACTATAAAAAATGTTGATCCCAGCACCCACGATTCCCACTGCACCAGACTTCCCTCTATTAATCTTAGCATGAACCTATCCCCAAAACATATTTATGAAAGCTGGGTTCAACAATGTCAAAAGGGGGTGGGGGCAGCACGGAAGCAAAACATTTTGTACAATCCAATTGATGCTACAGTGATAGAGAAAGCTACTGATGCTCACCAGACAGTTCCAGCTTTGATCCCAGATGAAAAATGCAAGGCCTTCTCAAGGTCTCGTGTGAAGAGGCTTGCAGCTAAACCATACTCTGTGCGGTTTGCACGCTCAATCATCTCATCAATGTTTTCAAAACGCAGAATCTGCATTACTGGGCCAAATATCTGCAATGGAGAGAAATGTAACTATTAGTATACTACAGTTAAACCTGGATATAACAAAATTGACAAATTCTCGAAAAACTTCGTTATAAAGAAGATTTCGCTATATGCAGGTTCGGCACGAAAATTCTAAAAAGAAACGCTTACCGTATTTACTCGATTCAAACACGCCCTCAATTGTAACGCGCACCCGTTTTCCGTTTTCGTCGAAGCACTCATCCTTGGAATGTCACACCAGGTACCGGATGCGTGGACGCGTGTCGTTTCGCACAAGCGCGAGGCATCGGAAACGAAGAGCAAGCATCACGATGGAGTCGTAGCGTCGTATAGTGTTACAGTAGAACCCCGCCGTTACGTTGCCGGGGGCTGCGTTTTCCTGGCTGTTACGTCGTTTTCGGCCGGTCCCAGCACAGCTCCCATAGAACCCAATGCATTGCTAACCCCGCTGTTGCGTCGCAACTGTGGGACCGTTCCCGCATCATACGTTGCGAACTGCCACCCCGCGCCCGCCCGAGCGGCCATTTTGACTTTTCATGTCGCTTGGCTTGGTGGCTTATATTCCGTATAAAGTCCAAGGGCGATAACGCAGTCAACGCGCGCCGTATGCTGTATGTGCAAGTGAAAACGTGCGAGGGGAGCCAACGACCGCGTCTAAATCTCATGTGCGCAAAAAAATTAGGGAGGAAACGCGCCTTCTTCTGTTGCGCTCGAGGCACCGGCGAGGGAACGAGGGGGGAGGGATAGCAGGGCGGCGTTGTACTGTACTCTGGCATCAACTGCGTACTGCGTGGCTACGCGTGGTCGCGTGGGCCGTATCTTGAAAGCGATCTGCGTTGGGGCAGTCTAGCAGTGTAGATGCATCAGCGGCTCGTAGCTTTGTGCGTGCTGTGTGTTCTCGGCGCTCAGTTTCCATTGAAGCGATGGACAACAGCACGAAGGTCACTTCGCTCGCTTCTCCAGCAGTGCTTCTACACGCCGCCAACGTTTGACAGCGCGTGTCCGCGTTCAATGAGTGTGATGTGTCACAGCGTGTACGAGCGCGTAGGCAACATCAACTGGAAAAGGAGAGAGTGCCGGCTTGGCAGGCTAGGCCAGCTGCAGCAAGCGGCAGGATCAGGTTTGAATGAAGGGAGGGGGAAAGGTCACGCCCGCGGAGGCAAGATCACCGGGTCGAGGGATGCAGGCCCGCCTCGCACACACACGTACGCACACGTGCACTCGCTTCGCATTCCGTCGCGGCGGAGAAGGTGCTTCCGGTTGCTGCTCACGCAAAAATGCCAAAATTTGGGGCGAAATCTCTAGGTTGTCCGAGGGGAAAATTTGTTATATCGAGGGGGTCTCCCGCTGCCACTTCGTTACGTAGAGGTCTCAAATACATGTGCTTCTAGGGAGTAACGGCGGGGAATAGAAAAACTTCATTATATCCAGGAATTCGTTATATGGAGGTTCGTTATAAGCAGGTTTAACTGTATATGCCATAGAATGGCAGATGAATGGAGCTTCTGTATACCCTCCCAAAGACCAGATGGTGCATGCATGAACATGATAAAAAGATTTTAAATGTTTTTGCACAGCAACACAGGTCAACATGTAGAATGGACAGTTTGATATGCAATTAACACTGTCGTCACAGTAGCTGCCAACTTAAACATGACAGGGATGCAAGCGTAAGCCTTTTGGAGCAACTTTTTGAGTAGCTAAAAACATTAAAATAGTATTAAGAAAAACCATTTACAGCACATTATTACAGTATGTGCACACATTCTTTCCAATCTTGGTAGCATGACTACACACTGTACAACATGAATCTATCTGCACTATCGCTTTTTCCTTTTTACTTTATGTGTAATTGTCACTTAATTTGTTTTCTTTCATTGTGCGATAAGATGGATTAATTTATTTCTATTCAAACATAAATGTCTGAGTCATCTTTCACAGCCACATCTCTCTACAAAGTAGACGTCGTGGGTTGTTCTGCATGCAAGCTTTTCTGTGTACCAGTACAAAAAAGCAGAGATGGTGTTTGAAAGTAAAATGCAAGGTGTCTTCACACAAAGTAAAGAAACCTTTGTAGCAATTGCTACAATTGCGTGGATGTCTCATTTTCCATTTAATTACTTCTCTCTACCTAGCGGGTTTTCTGCTGAACTACGACGTCAAACACTTGCCTTTGCTTCGAGTTGATAAATTCGACTTCGCCCTGACACCTGCTAGCCGCCTGGTTAGCTCAGATGGTAGAGCGGATGCCCCGGATAAGCCGTGGTCCCGGGTTTAAGCCCCGGAACAGGATTAATTTTTCTTCAACTGCAAGGCTTTTCTTTCAAGGAACCCATATGGGTTCCCTGTGTAGCAATTGCTATGATTCGGTGGATGTCTCATTTTCCATTTAAAGTAAAGCAATGTGAAAGTTTCTACTTATATACATACAGTGGAACCTCGTTGATACGATTCTGTGTAATACGTTTTTCGGGATAATACGACTGCAAACTCGTATTTCTGAAACTCGTAGCTTTATATTCGAGTGTACTAGATTAAATTACATTCCAACGTCACACGAACAAGATATTAAGGGCCGACAACACTAGCGGAAAACACGCGCTGCGCACCAGCGGCGGCAAAATGCGCACCACAAAAGCTATCGCGAAGCAGGTTTTTCGTGCCGTGGGAGGGATCGGTCCTGGACCGATTTAAACTGCCGCGCGCTCCGGTGGCAGATGAGCTGCGACCGAAGCAGACCAATGAGAGCTACCCCCTTCGCTGATCACGCGCGGGCACGGCCGGTCCGGAGGCGCGTGCTCATTCTTTAAAGAAGGAAGGGAGTGCACGCGGCGCGCCCCTCCAGACTGGCCGTGGCGCGGGAAACTGGGGTGCAATCTTGTACGCGTTCCAAAATAGAACGGAGGTGGTCCGTTCTATCGAGCCGCACATGATTGGTCAATTTGAACCGTGAGCTGCACACGATTGATTAATTTGAACCGTGACGATCAAATTGACCAATCGTGTGCGGCTCGATGGAACGGACCGCCTCCGTTCCATTTTGGAACGCGTACAAGATCGCGCCCCTGGTGTCATGTGGACAGTGCAAAAAGTCTTTGCTACAGCAGCGTTGCCTGCTACGCATTAAAATGAGTATAGCCATGAAAGATCTACAGAATGTGATGAGTTGCGGGCCTATTTCATAAAATGTTACAAGAAACGCTTGGAACAGATTGGACACGAATCACTAAAATTCTGCATTAATTCTGTAGAATGAAGGTGGTTCAGCTCCCTGCCACAGTTAATATAACATCTGCATCAGTTCTATCATGACATTTCAACAAAGACCTCATTCGGCCATGCGCAGCTCAAAGGGTATCGCTTCACTAAAGCAGCTGGCATATATTAATAACTGATGACAGATGACGAGTTTCCATAATTCAAGCTAAATACCTTCAGTATTCAAGTTACATTGAGCATGTGGAACATTCCCACTTCCTTGCATAATAAAATTCTTCCACATTCTCCCAGAAAAAAAACATAGTCGAGCACATCTATCGCATTCAAGTGTGACCAAAAAGTACTATCACAAATATGCTAAGAAAAGTGAAAACCAATTGTATAAAAAATTTCGCTTGTACTTGTGTACGACAACGCACATCAAGTATTTCAGGTTAGAATAGGCAGTTGTCTAAACAAGAGTGCAGTCATTATCTTCGCTGCACTATACCACAGCAAACATTGGAAGAGCGATCAATATACAAGAATCTGGAAACAAGATGACCTTGGCCCCAGCCCATACCTCTTCCTTGGCAATACGCATGCCATCTTTAACATCCGAAAAGACAGTTGGCTCAACAAAGTAGCCTCGTGATCCATGCCTCGCTCCACCACACAGTAGGCGGGCTCCTTCTGTCTTGCCACTGTCAATCAGGTTCAAGATTTTTCCCAGCTGTTCCTGGTCCACCTGCGTGCATGAGCATCGAAAACTTCACCTTAAAACAAATGCAGCATTCACAGCCTCTCATTCCAGCTTCCCATAGCCTTGTATGCTTATCTGCAAGGTACATTAGAACCCCTCTGACGTGTTTTTCGTTGGACTGCAGCAATTGGGATTAAAGTAAAACCTCACTGGATATGTTTATTATTAATACATTTTCACAGTTATATAGTTTCTGAAGCCCTGTCCTCAATGATAACAGTGTGTTCAGCATATCTGCCTAACATTTTCTTGGCTACATTACAGATATACCCCTGCAGTCCTACTTGGAAAAAGAAATTACAGGGAAAAATATTGTGCTGTCAGAGAGGTACGGTTAGGTGGTACACAATGCATCCAACTGGAGAGGTTGGATGCAGTGGGCTTCTGACTACTCCATTTCACTTATCAGAAAGATATTGAGCCGTATAAACACAAGTTTTTTACGCTATGCAATATGCTATGCTTAGACCTCATTTTGCGCAAGAGCTGAAGTTAAAAATTGGTAGCAAAGGGAAAGCAAGCATGATAGCACTGATAGAATGACAAAAGTGAAAAATCGGAAAGCACAAATGCATGTCACTATTAATACCTGGGGTCCCTGCGTGGTGTTGGCATCAAAGGGGTCACCGAGAACTCTCTGCTTAGCAAGTTCCACACTGCGAGCCACAAAGTCATCGTAGATTGCACCCTCCACAAAGATGCGTGAGCCAGCGCAGCAACACTGGCCTTGGTTGAAGAACAATCCAAAATGAGACGTCGCTATTGCCTCGTCCACTGTAATTTTGAAACACAAAAGAAAAACTGAGAAGGAAACAAATGCACAACACACCGTGAACGTTATGCTCTTTCTGTCTAGCAGAACACCGAGCCCCTAATTCCGTGAAAAAATTAGCAACTGCATCCGTTGTCATAATTTGTCTGCACAACAGATAGCACACAGTTTCGGGTGTGACATGACCTGACCTAATCTGAATTCACAGAAGTCTTACTCATCACTTTAAGTTGTACCGGTACAGGTGGTCATTGGTGCCACTTGTCATACTTTAAAATAAGTTCCTCAGAGATGTCTTACACTGCAACTAGGTGGAAACAAGCAAGGTCTAACATGCCACCAGCAAGTTAAACTTCTAGTTGCTTTTAACCGTGCAAGACAGTAACACTCATTCTGTCTGGTAAATTGGTAGCAGAGGGAAAGCAGGCATGATAGCACTGATAGAACGACAAAAGTGAAAAATCGGTGTTGGCATCAAATAGAAACAGCTCATGTCATCTGTAATCTTTGTTTAGTTCTTGCAGCTGTGAAATAGTGGCAACTGGCGTGCTCAAAGAAATGAATGAAAAATGAAAAAATTCTTTAAAATTACTTCCACATGGTCTATTGGCTACTCTGTTAAGCTAGTTGCTTCCATCAAAAAACACCGCTCAAGCACTCCGGTCAGATGGTTAACCAGCGAAGCTGAAACGTGCGGCCCCGTAGTTTAGCAGTGGGTTAATCCTGACGCTGTATTGAAGCGTTTCTTAATTATTTTTACATGTTTGTGTTTCTAGTGGAATGCAAGCGCCAATGGCGGGCGGATGCTGCTAACCACGACGCCAAGCGAACTCGACATATTGAACGCATGCGACAACGGCGAGCCGAGGAGACGGTTTTGCGGGCAAAGCAGCGCCAACGTGGCAATGGCAGGAACGCGTTCGCTAACGACGTCACGAACGGCACTGTCAATGGAGCGCGCGCTTGGGTGCGACGTAGAGAACGACGTAACTGACGGCGCAGCCAATGGAGACGTTTAACGAAACATAGGACGAACGGCTTTTCGTTTCACCTAGCCATATACAATTTTCGCTGTAAAAAGCCTAATATACAGCTTACAATAATAATATAATACTATAAAGCAATATAATAATGTAATACTATACAGCATATATAATGTATAATACCATACAGCTTACAATACTGCGAAACGTAATAATTCCGCGTCCTACTGGGATAAGTACAAGCACTGCTTACAAGCTTACTGTAAAGCATTAGGAGCAGCCAAAAAGAAATATTATTCGCAGGACTTGCCCTCACTTATGAGAAATAATCCAAAAAAATTCTCGCAAATAATTTCTCCCTGTAAGTCTTCTGATCACATTACAATACACGATGCAAAAGAAACTCCGCTTTCTGACGAAGATTCTGCGGTAGCCTTCAATGCATATTTCGCGTCTGTTTTCACACAGGAAGACTGTTCCAATGTGCCATTTGTTCCAGATAAACGCTTCCCTTGCATGGCTCCAATCAGCTTGACTGCTGAAGGTATCGCGAACCTCATCACAAATCATAAAGTTTCCACATCATCTGGCATTGACAACATCAACTCTAAAATACTCAAGAATACTACTGGTATTTCCAGTCGTTTTCTGTGTATTCTATTTAACCAGTCTTTATCATCAGGCGAGCTGCCTGTGGATTGGAAAATTGGTAAGGTAGTTCCTCTATTTAAATCTGGTGACAGACACTCACCCCGTAATTATCGTCCAATTTCACCAACTTGCATGTGCTGCAAATTTCTTGAACACATTATAGCTTCTCATATATACGATCACCTTGAATCAAATAACTTTATTTTCCCTAGTCAACATGGCTTCAGAAAAGGCTATTCATGCGACACTCAGTTATTTGAATTCACAACTGACCTTCCCTTCAACATGAACACTAACGATCAAACCGATTGCCTCTTCCTCGATTTCACTAAGGCGTTCGATACTGTACCTCATTGCCGTTTAATCTCCCAAGTTGTCTGCCCTTTGTATAGATTCTTTAACACTGCCTTGGCTTCATAACTTCTTGTCTTCACATCAGCAATTTACAGTGGTCAATAACATTTCGTCTAACCTTTGCGACGTCACGTCCAGTGTCCCCCAAGGCAGTGTGCTAGGTCCATTACTTTTTTTAATATACGTCAACGACTTGCCCGCTAACCTTTCATCCTCCGTTAGGTTGTTCGCTGACGACTGCGTCATCTACCGCAATATTAAATGTTTCGACGATCATTCTAAACTGCAAAATGACCTTGACCTAACCAATAGATGGTGCGTAACTTGGCAGATGTCCCTTAACGCCTCAAAATGAAAGTTAATTTCGTTTAGTAGAAAGCGCACTAACTCGGTATTTCACTATTCAATTGATGATACCATAATTTCGGCTACCCCATCGTACAAACATCTCGGCGTTCACCTTTCATCGGATTTATCCTGAACAACGCATATAGCAGCTGTCTCATCAAAAGCTTCTCAATCTCTCGGCTATCTGCGTACAAACTTGCGCAACGCACCTTATGATGTACATAAATTAGCATATCTTACTTATGTTCGCCCACAATTAGAATACATTTCATCCACATGGTCACCATATCAAGATGATCTAATCAGTATGTTGGAAGGTGTTCAAAATAGGGCAGCCAGATTCATATCTGGCAACTACGACTATCATTCAAGTGTTACCCGAATAAAGCAAGACCTTGCATTTCAGTCATTGGAAGATCGCCGTGTCATCGCTCTTTTATGTCTTTTTCACAGGTACATTTATAGTAATAAATTTCACTGTTTGCCGCTTCATGCACCTATGCGCACATCTCGACGCATTCACAATGCACTTAGTTTTGCACGCATTCATGGTCTAACGAAGGCATTTAACTCATCACCATTACCTCGAGCTATTGCACATTGGAATAGTCTTCCGGATCACATTGCATCTATATCTAATTGTGAAACATTCCGTGATAACTTGAATTCGTTGCGTATTAATATTGTATAAAGATGTTGTACTTTGCTTTTTATAATATTTGTATTGTTGCCTTTTTTTTTTCGTCTGTATCTGTTTTTTTATTTTTTGACTTGTAATTACTGTTGCCCCCCTTACTCACTGCCCTTCAATGGGCCTGTAAGGTATTTTGAAAAAAAAATTATATATATATAGTGCAGCGTCCAAGGGTTAATTACACTTACAGTCAGCATCCTTGAACACAATGTTAGGACTCTTTCCACCCAGTTCTAATGTGACCTTCTTCAAGTTCGACCTGGCAGCGGTCTCCATCACCAACTGGCCAACCTGTGGACCGCAAGACAGAGAAGGCTTGGCAAGTTTTCCACACCAGAAAGCTCTCAAGAAGTCTAGATTATACATAAAATCATTCTGTTACAGTTATGGTATGTGCTGTTTCTTCAACTATTCTGTCACATGGAAAAATAGAACAAATCGTGTACTTTCAAATATTGCAGCTCTTTTCTTTACACAATATACAAGGATCAGTCAGAAAGCCTATTTTCAGTTTCTAGCTTATCTTCGACCCCCTGTTCAAAGAAATTGTGTTGAAATATTTTTTGGAATAATGACTATAGAATTCATAACAATAAACCTGTATCCTTAAAGGGGCACTAAAGGCAAATGCTAAGTCGAAGTGGAGGGTCACCACCCCCCACCCCCGGCGACGTCACATACGCTATCGCATATAGCGTATGCGATGAGGCCCCTATTATTGGTGGCGGTGCCGTTTATTTATTATTTATTTATTTAATTTATTATTGGTACAGGTGCCGTTTTATTCACCTACTGCTGTAGGTGAATAAAACGGCACCTGACAGACGGTGCTAGCGCTTTTTGTGCAAAACGCGAATGTGCAGCCATGGAGAAACAGAGCCAAGAAAGAGCCTTGGATTCACCGCTTTGGCTGCTCTTGGTCAAGTGGCATGGACCATTCGGGAATCCTGCAACATCACAAGGACGTGACATTCCTGCTGCTTGAAGTTTGTGCGAGTCTTGAGAGCCAGCAAAACCAGCGCAGCACTACTGAAACACCAAAGCGCGGGTGGCACGGAGTGGAGAAGACGAAAACTTTCGACCGCCCGCGTAGTTGTCAAGGGCAGCATCAACGAGTTATTTTTTCTAAAAATCAAAAAGAATTGGACAAGTACCATTTTCTTTCGTCTTATACTGTTATACAATGATCTTTTTATTACGAGTGGTTGAGTACTAGTGACAGAATTATAATGAGCAGTGCCTTCGTCATCGGGCTAGTACTTGAATGTCCTGGGGGAGTCTCTAATCGTAGCCTGCATTTACCTCAATTTCTCTATTACTAGAGCTCCCTTCGCAATAATATTGACGCCTCCGGCGTTCTCAAGCACTATTCTGTTACTTTCTCTTGACTTAATGTTTGCCTTTAGTGTCCCTTTAAAACATATCTCACATTTCTCTGTTCTTAGAATTCACACGCACAATGGCTGTAAGGCAGCATTATATTCCTACTGTATTTAACGAGATGCCAGAATCTGTTTTCACTCACGACATACAGTGAATTACGGAAAAGTGCAGTGATATTTGGCACATCTATGTAATTAATCAGTCCCTTGTAGTTATCAAAAAGAGCTGTTGCTACTGTCATACGTCACCATACAAGTCTATTTCTGGCTTTGATGATTCCATAAAATGCCCTAGTATGTTTTTTTTTTGTGTGTGTAGAAGTAAATATTTGTATTATTATTACTGCTCTCTACCGTAAAAAATGCTGACCAGAGAAGCATCCCTTTCAGTCCCTTTTCTATGATCACTGTGAGCAACAGCTAAAACAAATTAGCCCCATTTTCCCATACTGCACACTCACAAATGACAATGCATGCAATTATGAAGATTTCCATTGCACATTTGTTCATGGTGTGAAATGTGCCTCCGAGAAGATGTGGATGTTGCTTCAAAGAGGAACAAACTTGCCCAATACAGTGGCAGCAAGAAAAATGTGACAATACTCTGGAAAGTGCAGTAAACACAACTGTTCGAAGTGCAGAGCAAGCCTTCTCATAAAAACTTATTACGCTGCAGTGACACATAAGAAGTGCAAGTGGCATGCACCAGCAGGGTCCTAGATACCTGGACAGTAATGCAACTTGCACTACGGGCCCAGTTAGTCTTCCTGGACAAATTTCTTGCTTGCAAAGTACCGAACAGAAATTCCAAAGGCTCTTTTGCATTGATAACAGCAAACGTAGGGCAGGCAATAGCCTGTCTTTGATGACTGATATCATGCGAGGCTTCTGCACCTGCACTGGCTCAAGAATGCAGGCTGTCACGTTCTGTTAAGCCTTTGGCAGTTGCCACTGTACATATACGGAGGCAACCAAATGTTTGAAACAATGTGCCTCTTCAGAACAGCACACCACCTAGCATCATTCCAGAGTTGCTGCAACCTTCAGCGACCTCTAAAAAATTTTTATTGCACTGCTGCCCCTTGCTTCTGCCAGAACTTAATTTTCGCTACGCTCTATGGTGGCTGTCACCATGGTGCTTAGGAGTATTCCTGCTTCACCTAGTTTACTGCTGCATACTCATGCCTGTGCTTGCACACTTTATACTATTTGGCATTCTGGCATTCATTTCAAGTTACAGGCATCCAGAAAATTAATTTCTACCTCATTTCTTATCACTCTAGGCATTACCGGTAAGTAAGATGCTCACCCACATGGTTCTGCCATAGGTGTACAACTAGTACTTTGTCTACTGGCGAATGCTCGCAAAATGGCGGTACTGCCGCGCATTTGACTTTTTGTAAAACGTGCAAGAACTAACGGAATCTTGGCTAGTTATCAAACAATTGATTACTGCATGTTTCTCATTCGCTTTGTTTTTCTGACAAATGTGCACTACTGAGTTTTCACGGGTGCCCTCAACTTGGCATGCCTCGCTCTCACTATGAATAGCCATCGCTGGGATTGTATTCTCCATCAATCCACTTCATTTTCCATTCTTACGGCCTTTCGTCAATGATTAGGACATCACTCGGAGACTACCGCATTTGCTGGCATCGCATCCTTAGCATGACATGTGACAAAAATGGAAAATGAAAGTATGTTTCAAAATGCAGGCCCTAGTTGTGCTGCACCTATTAAAAACAAAAATAATAGTATGACTTATTACATTGGGGAAATGCCTTTCACCTGCGGAGATGCATTTCTCAAAAACACATGTGACCCTCAAAAGGTCAAGTAAAAAATCAACAGCACAGTCAAAGTGATAGCTGTGGTGCCTTGTTGGACCTCAATGCATCTTGACAATTTTTGTAGTGGAAAGTTGTGATCTTGCCATTAAGTGTGTGAACCTTGCGGAACTAAGTTGCAGAAAAAAAGAATGATGGCCGACCTCTGTGGAGCCTGTGAAGGCAAGCTTGTCGACATCCCTGTGAGCTGCAATGGCTGCTCCTGCTGTAGGGCCCATGCCAGGCACCACATTGAACACACCAGGCGGGAAGCCAGCCTCAGCCACAAGAGAGGCTACATGAAGTGCCGACAGCGGAGTTTGCTCAGCTGGCTTCATAACCACTGTGTTGCCCATTGCGAGTGCAGGACCAAGCTTCCAGGCCTGCATCAGTGCTGGGAAATTCCACTGCAAGGCATAAAAACAAGAAGTGGCATTGTTTGGCAAGTTATCCCAGTGTCACATGGGACATTTTCGATTGTGATCGAGCCCGATCCAGATCAAATTTCTTGATCGCAATTCACTTAGTGCAAGCCGTGGAAGGGAGCCAATCATGATTCACAAATTCGATCCAGGTGTGGCTTGATCACGATCAAAAACACCCTGTGTGACTGAGGTGTGTGTTTTGTGTGTGACACACAAAACAGCTTCACTATGCAAACCACTACACAGCCTGGATTTTTTTTTTTTAATAGCCTACGCCATACATTCCACCACTGCAGCTAGGTTCTAAGAACTGGCAGAAGATACAGTTTGCAAGATTAACTGGCTTAAATCTGTTTGTTTGCAAAATACTGATCACCAGAAAGCTTTTTAGACACTGGGGCATGTGGACATACTGCAGTTACTCTCCAGGGCTGACATATTTTGTGTAATTTTTTTTAACACAACTGCGATTTAAGTTGCTGGTGGGCAACTGGAGCTTAGCACCATATTGTGATGAAGTTGGCTACAGGCAAAGCAAGACAGACAGAAATGCTAGGGTAGATGACATTATTGATGAATCAGTACCAACTGATTAAATTTCAGTATTTATTTATTATGGAACTTTCACATGCCAAATATACTCCATTTCATACATAACTGGCAGAAACGTGGAATCTGGAGTGACCTTTTGCATCACCTGCATTTGCCACCAAAATGTAGTGCATCACATACAGTATGCTGAACGTGCGAAAATGACAGGCAACTCAACGCCACAATAACTTAATACACTGCAGTGATAATATACGAATGTGGTAGTAATTACACTGAAGGCACCTCAGACCTTCCTATACAGCGCAAAATGTGTGGTGTTACATTCCGCGACTGCCCTTTTTGCATGGCTCTTACAGAGAAATGCCTGCGCTCACTTCCAAAACATGGTGCGTCACATATTAAAAGGTAAAGGAGATACACATCAAGCAATTCCATGTAATAACTGCTTGCATTGCAGTTATTATTGCGATAGCAATTATATGGACACTTCAACCGGATTTCTGCCGTCGTCGCCGCCGTGACGTTCCGTATAGATAAAATCTTCGCCGCGCGCCGTATGCCCGAGCGGAAGTGTGCGGGGACGCACGCTATCACGGAGAGCGAACGCACTCAATCTCCCACGCGCAAGCAAGGAAGCAGGAAGCCAGCGCCGGAGGGAGCGGGGGGGGGGGGGGGGGGGGGCGCACTTCTACTCTGCCAACAATCGCGCTTGTCGCGCGCCCGCACCGTCTCTTATCTCCACACGGCTCTGACCTTTGTATGCGCTGTGCATTCGCCGTTCAGTTTCCATTGAAGCGATAGACCACACAAACCTTCGCCCGCTGCGGCGTATGCGCTTGCTGCCAGCGTTTTGACAGTCGTTGTCTGCAGTCATTCAGTGTGATCTATTCATGTTTGTGCGCGCTCACACCACGCTTAATCATTCAGTTAGTAATAGACGGGCCACACTTTCCAACGCACGCTACACATGCAATGCTGCCCGGATCGGCAGTGCAGCACTACAGGTATGTCCCTTCGCACGCGCTGCCCACGGGAAGCGCTTCTCATCAACACCACCATTTCACATGCGTCTTCTCGTTGTCATCGAGTCTCTCTTCATGTCGGTTTACTTACGCCGCAGCACACCTGCTTACTTAATCAGCCCATGTTTACTACAATTCATATTGCTACCAAAGCCGCTCACCTTACTTCATATGACATTGCTGTGTTGCTATCGCATTCATTGCTTCGCCCTTAAGGCGAAACTGTGACATTTTTGTACACGGTGATAATTTTTAAATTGTTATGGAATTGTGTCAGATAGCGTAATTCTTGTCCTTGAGCTGGATTATTCTAAGAGGCAGAGATTACTAGCACGAGAAATTTGAACACATATTGAACAAATGAACAAAAATGTACTAATTAACTTCTCAATTAATTGATATTTAAGAATTGCAGCTGGTGAGCTTGCAAGACTATCCCCTTGAAATGAATTTCCAGGATGACACCACTTTTGAGATACGAGGTCTGTTAGAAAAGTATCCGACCTTTGGCCGAAAAAAAAAAAAAAAAACTGGCATAACTGGAGCGTTGGAAACCTAATCGCCCTCAAAGCAGTCTCCTTGGGACTCCACACACTTCTCGCAGCGGTGCTGCCATTCTTGGAAGCATTCCGAGAATGCCTCTTTTGGAATGGAGTTTAGCTCAGCTGTCGTTGCAGCCATAATGTCGCCTCTTGTCTGAAATCGCGCTCCTTTCAATGACATCTTGATTTTAGGAAACTGCCAGAAGTCGCAGGGGGCCATATCAGGAGAGTAAGGAGCCTGTTGAACTACAGGAGTCTGGTTTCTCGCCAAAATATTCTGAATTAAGTACGAGGAATGTGCAGGAGCATTGTCATGATGGATGCGCCAATTTCCTGTTGACCACAACTCCGGTCTCTTGCGCCGCACAGCATCACATAGGCGACGGAGGACATCTCTGCAGTACTCTTTGGCGATTGACCCTGTGGTGCGTACTCGTGGTGTACCACACCACGGGAGTCAAAGAAAGCAGTCAGCATCACTTTGACGTTGCTGCGCACTCGGCGGGCCTTCTTTGGTCTTGGTGACATGGAATGCTTCCACTGTGACGACTGGGATTTGGTTTCTGGGTCGTACCCATACATCCAAGACTCGTCACCAGTGATTATGGTGTTCATGAGTCGGGGTCACTGTTTGTGGAATCCAGCATGTCCTGTGAGACTTCAACACAAGGTCGCTTTTGCTCCACCATGAACAGCTTCGGCATGAATTTCGCCCCAACTCTCTTCATGGCCAAATCTTTGGTCATAATGGAATGTGCAGAAAAAGTGCTGATGCCCACCTCTTCCGCAATTTCTCAGATAGTCACACGACGACGGTCCCGCATCACCACAGCGTTCGCTTCGGCAATGACCTGGTCATTTCGGCATGGTGATGGCCAACCGGAGCGTGGCTCGCTCTCCACCGATGTTCGGCCGTCTTTAAACTGGTTGTACCACTCCTTAATCTGTGTGCTGCTCATAGCATTGTCACCGAAAGCCGTCTGAATCTTCCGAATAGTTTCCACTTGGCTGTCGCCCAGTTCCTAGCAAAATTTGATGCAGTAGCGCTGCTCCAGTCGCTCCGTCATTTTCCTTGTAATAAAAAAACCGACGAGAGCACTGCACACTACCTCACTCAAACGCTGCGTCCCAATGACTGACACTATTGGCAGGCGGGAAACAATTTGCGCATGCGCACGAAGGTTCAAGGTCGGCTGATGCAAGCGCGCTTGTTTCATATCCATCAGGTGTTCGCGAAAAAAAAAAAAAAAAAAGGTCGGATACTTTTCGAACAGACCTCGTATTTCCCGAAGTGTGGAATCAAGTAGATGGGCATTCCAGTTACTTTTGTGCTTCAATGCATAAAAGAGCCATTTTGTTAAAAAGAAAGTGGAACAACAGTGCATTTTTACGGCAAGTTTGATGGCACATATTCAAACTGCCGTTGTTCGGGAAATTCATTCCAACTGGATACGCCTTGCAAACTCACTGGCTACAATTCATAAATTGCAATATGTGCCGTAAGGTAACTAATTCAACTAATTCAACGTAAGGTAACTAACTCAAAAGATAATTCGTAGATGTTTTGTTATTTAGTTCAATATGTGTCTCGATTTCTCATGCAAGTAATCTGTCTGAATAATGAAGCTCAAGGACTAGAATTACGTAATCTTCAACAGGCTATTTTTAAATATTCAATAAAACTTAATAAAGATCATACTGTATATGAAGTTATTTCATAAAAGGCATCAATAGTCCATATAATTTCACCATGAAACACAGTGCAAGATTCGCATGACTGCATTATTTGTGTAGCTTCCGCAGCACTGGCTTCAAAGCTTCATTACTTGCAATAGCACGTTATAATTAGTGTTTGCACTGGTTTGCATGATCTTTTGTGAAGCCTCTTCTGTGCCGTATGTCCACGTGCATGTACGCGCGAGCGCGCGCGAGCACACACACCAAATTCTGCTCGTCATTTGTCGAGTACATGCTTGATGGCGCCACATTACTGTGCCACAGCAAACAAGCTTTAAACAATGTATGTGGTACCTGTGCCTAAAGCGAGCAAGAGCACATATGCCAGTGGCACCAAGTGAAAGAGTCCTTTCACAGGGTATCGAAAGTCCTTTCAATCACAGCTCTATGTGAAGAGCATTTTTTTTTTTTTTTACATAGAAACATACACAAAGGCACACCAATTAAAAGAAAAGAGAAGAAGCAGGCTGACAACTGCTACTGAAAGGGGCACACCTGCCTGCTTTTCAGGATGGAGGGGATGGAAACAGCAAGGGAAGGTAGGAAGTGTGCAACAAACTTTAGCTTCATGCAACATACACATTGACAAACACCACAGCAGCACAAGCATTTCCTTTTCTGCTGGCTGCGTTTAACCCCAGAAAAGTGCCCTCTAATTTGGGGTGTGCGAATTTTTGAAATTTTCAAAATAACGAATAGAATATTGTCCTATTTATAGGATTTGGTCATAAAATCAAATAGTCACTGCTCGATCTGGTCCTCGAACCTAATAATCACTATTCGAAAATATGAATATTTTTCTAATAGTTTTGGAATACTACTTCATGTTGACTGTACAAAATCAGACATGACATTGAAGCAATTTGATAACTTTCACTCCATCCACAGTGCACACCACCCACTAGAGCACACTGTCATTCCGACAGCAGACTTTTCTGGCTAAACATGATTGCTAGCAATGAAATGCTGTTTAGACATGGCATTCAACAGTGAGTATTGTTCGATACAATTTATAGATGCTACACCTGTGTGCTCTCTCATCAGATGAAAAATGAATACATTTCACTGCAACTTACTTTATACAATAGTGGCACCATCTGCCACAACCATTCAGAATTGAGAAAATGTGCTTTTTTCGCTCGGTGATCACCGCAGGCAACACGTATTTCTCGTTAGGCGATGGAGGCATCATCATCATCAGACAGTGTATATTTTTATATACACTGCAGAATGAAGACTTCTTTTTCCCTGCGATATCCAATTACCCGTCTTACGCTAGCCGATTCCAATTTCCACCTGTCAATTTTCTGATTTCATCACCCCACCTAGTTTTCTGCCGTCCTCGACTGTGCTTCCCCTTCTCTTGGCACCCATTGTGTAACTCTAATGGTCCACCGGTTATCTACCCTACGCATTACATGGCCTGCCCAGCTCCATTTCTTTCTCTTAATGTCTACTAGAATATCTGCTATGCCCATTTGCTCTCTGCCACACCGTTCTCTTCCTGTCTCTTAACGTTGCGTCTAATATTTTTCGTTTCATACACACATGTAATGGGCCCACAAAGGAGCCTATCTAAACTCTATGATAATGCATGACTGCGTATGCTTCAAAGAGCCCTGACAGAGTCTGCAAGCAAACTTTTTACTTGCTCCTAATGTCCCTTGTGCGCTTTTATTAAAGGATACTTTATAATGTACAGTGTAACGAGAGAAACTTTATAATGTTGTGAATGCTATGATGTGGAAATAGTCTGATAATGGTGAGAGGGCTGTACATTATTTGCAAACTGTTCTAAAAATATTCTATTAACTTCTGCCACTATTTAATTCATATTCAATTTGTTTATGGCAATATTCAATTTGTATTCAGTCTTAAAAAGTACTATTTGCGCAACCCCACTTCTGACCACAACACTTTACACAGGCTGGAAAAAACGTGAAACAAAATAACAGTATACAATGAATAACAAACAGGACAAAGACTTATAATGATAATCTTATTGTGCAGCACACTGAAAACAATCGAAGGTGCCGCCCAGTATTTTACTAAGATAAAGTAAATGAATATGTAATTAACTCAAATGAAAAGCAGGTTATCATAGACGCACTCACGGGAATAATCTGCCCGCACACACCAACAGGTTCGTGGCGTGTGTACGCAAAGTAGCTTCCATCAAGTGGGATAGTCTTGCCATGGTTCTTGTCTGCGTAGCCAGCGTAGTACCTGCATAACGAAGGAGTGAACCAACACTGCCAAATGAACAACCACAGCACTCAAGAGCACAGAAAGCAAGAAGCGGCATTCTTTTTATAAGCAGTTATGGCAACAGCAAAGTGTTAGACTGCACAAAGTAAGTTTTAAGCAGCTGTATAAGTTGCAGTAAACATTCCCTCTTAATCAAATTAACAAGCATGGTGTCTCGCATGCAAAGGCAAGCAAACAGATCTTACTCGATGACCGCGAACACTGGCTATCAGAACGCTGGCGTGATGAAGACGCAGGCAGAGGGGAGAGAATGCTTCTTGCTGCCTTTTGCGTCAATGCGTTTCTGAAACTTCATTGCGCAACCTCTAACACTAGGCACGCTGGAAGACAACGCACATGAAGCCACCAGCCACATCGGTTTGCCCAATCTTAGCAACCGCCGCAGATTAGTACCTCCAAAATAGAGCGCACAAGCTGCGTATATATGCGCTCATCCGCGCGAATAGCCAGCGCAGCGACAGACGGTCGGGCTTGAGGAGACGCGTGCTCACCTGCGACCCCCTCCCCCTCACCCACCATGCACACGCTTGATCACGTGGCCAACATTGATTTCGCATGAAGACTGCGCGCATCAAGCCACCATCTTTTTCGGCTCACCCTCGCACGATTTCCCTTGCACCCACAGCATACGGAGCACGGGGATAGGATCTTATTGCACCTCGACTTTACACAGAACATCACCGATGGCAAAAATTCGCCTGGAGTGTCCGTATTTAATTACTATCAAAATAAAATGGGGGACCATTGGCAAAGTGTGCACGATGGGCACCATGAATACTGCCATTCAATACAACCGAGAATATAATGTATTGCAAATGATATCATTCCAAGGTAGAAGACAAGACTATTTGTTATGCAGTGCATGTAGATAGCAGAATGAAAATAAATAAAGGATACGTAGCTAGCAAAGGAATTAAGGAGTGCATGCATGCAAGGTATATGGACTTCAACGCCAGCACTAAACCGGCTTCAAGCGCAAAATAAATTAAATGCTGGGGTTTGACGTGCCAGCACCACGATATGATTATGAGGCACGCCACAGTGGTGAAATCCAGATTAATTTTGACCGCCCGGGATTGTTTAACTTGCATCTAAATCTAAGTACATGGGTTACAAGTAACGTCTTGCATTTCGAAATACGGCCGCCACGGCCGGGACTATAGAACCCTCAAACTCTGGCTTGGCGCGTGTTCAAGCACAAAATATGACGGCCCAACTTGCCCTTGTTATTAAAGAAATGGCTAGTTTCATTTTATTACATTTCTTTAGGTTGTTCGTGTCCAGAGCTGAGTAAATAAATGCTCAGCAGGTCTCTCTGTTGTCCGTTAAGAAGAATGCACTCCAGCTTCGATTTAACGAAATTTACCATGAATCAAATTTTATTTGTAAAGAAACAAGACGACGTTAAGCGACTGTAGCTGTAACTACATTACCAGTGCGATTGCACCGTCCCCTTCGCCAGCATTTAAAGAAAGCAAACAAAGGACGACAAAAGACATACGCGAGACGAGTGCCAACGAGAACCAGCAAACTGACGGTGCGGCAACATATCCGTAACGAAGAGGTGGGCGGGGTTATGCGAGATGAAGGCAAACAGGCAATTACAGCCTAATGGGTTTATCAGCGGTCCAAGACACGCGCGGTTACCGAGTATATCAATGTTATAACTTTGGCGATGTACGCCCCCCCGACCCAAGACAAGAAAGCTATTTTTACGCACGAATGTAAAGATGCGTTTTGGGGTGAGCGACAACCACAGCGCTTTGGCTGCTGCATCTCCGCATGCAGTGTCTATCATCTATCACCGCAGCGCCAAGCATGCAGTCTGGTGGCCTTCGTTACATAAATTGATGCATTGTGATCCGTCCGACGACTCGTGCGGCGGTCATGCTGTATGCTTTGGTATCGCTACAGAACACCTAAGTATTGCTCCTCCGCTGCGAATTCACACGCCCATGCATATTATGCGCATACTGCTCTCTTCACTATAGGAATGAAATTTTAGGTAAATAAATTATTTACACTGCTCGAAAGCAGAAATATGGTGGCTAGCAGAAACAATTCGCGAGAAGGAGGGTGACGATGGTGATAGGAGGAACCTTTATGTGCTAAGCCGGCTATGCTGATTTGGTGGCTCAAATTGAGGAGTTAAGTGCGGAAAACTCAACGCAATGCCCATAGTTGTGTGCTTAATATGCTGGAGAGAAGTTTCAGCAGTAGAAAGTTCAACAAACCAATTGCTAATTACTTGCTATACTAATCTCAGTGTTTTCTTTAATTTTGATTATTTTTTATTTTTGTAGAAATGTACTGTCCATGCTTAGAAATAAAAGTGAATTTAAATTTTCATTGATAGGGAACTGTTTATGCATCACAAGGTTAAGGTGGAGTGCAATCAATACATGTGGCATATAGCTGTAAATAAGCCTAAAAAAATGACAAGGTCATGCACAACCTCTTGTATGCATAAAAAAGTCATGATATTTGCTAATGTGAAACAACTGTTTGCATTGACGAAGTGCTAGATTGTTATGCAACCATTGCAGATACTACCTCCATTAGAAAACTGTGGTGCTAATCGTTTAGGTGGATAGCTAGAAATACATGTGAAACTCGCAATTAAAGGTATTAGGATGACGGCACAACTTCACTATATCTGCCCATGTAATCACTACAGATTTTAATCTTGCCTTGCCTAACATATTTTTGGTTACCGTTTCTTTTTGTGCAAGTTTCAGTATACTAAAATACCTGTGCTGGTCTGCTCCCCGCAGGCAAAAAAATGGCAATATCATGTACAAACTCTTTTATGCATAAAACAGTCATGATTTTTACTAATGTGAAACAACTTTTTGCATTGGTTAAGTACTATATATTGTGGCTATCCAGTTATGCATACACACACTCCTTGCAATGAACAGGCAGAAGACAATGCCTGGCATAAATACATATAAATCGCAGAGTTCGTCATGCAAAGGTCACGAGTGGCTTTTCATAATGCACAGGTAGATATAAACGTAGAATAAAAATGTAAGACTACGTAAAGGCAAAATTTGCATTGAATGCGTAGGCATAAAAGAAAGGTGATGAACTGGTACCTGAGGCACTTGATGACAAGAGGCAGATCAATATTGTAAGCATCTGCAAAAGGCTTCCCGTTGTCCAATGTCTCCAGGCTCTGATTATAAATAATGGTAGACGTAAGAAAAAGCAAGTTTCCATTACATGTGTGCTTTAATAAAACACTCAATCAGTAAAGAATATTGACTCACAGCAAGGAGGCAGCGATCTCGTTCAATAAGGTCAGCAAGACGATTCAGCAGGACGCCTCGGTCAGAGGCGTCCATGGTGCGCCATTCAGATCCCAATTCAAATGCCTGCCTAGCTGCTCGCACAGCTTTGTCAACATCAGCCTAAAAAAAGCAGGGTATATTTCGATAACTCTGCAAGCACAAGCATGGCATTTCCATGGAAGAGGTACACAGTGGTACACATTGCAGGCCAACAAAATAATGAGAGGAATATACTAAAGGAAGCAATGCAGAAAAAACAGAATTGACTAAGTCACTGTGCAATTCAGTTTACAGACCAGTGCCATAAGAACTAATACAGGGTCAAGTATACCATGTCCATGGATGTGTTTTAGATTTCTCACCATCACCCCCCCAGCTCCAGAGCCAGAAAAATTCCAAGTCTAAGCACTCTGCAAAAGCATTTTTTTTTTTTTTTTGCGCCACAATGTGGAAGCAAAATCTAGTGTTTGCCTTTGAGCAAGTTTCAATGCAGGCTGAAGAGGTAAAATACTTAAATGTAAAAGACCCTGAGGCTTTACACGAGCAACATCTCTCAACTACAAGTAGAATATTTCTTTCTCTGCTCACTTTACCTGATCATATTGCTTCATTATCATTAATTTTGAGAGAAGAGGGGAAGGGGGGGGGGGGGTTCTTTTGGTTCCAGAGTCCCTGCTTACCCCAGCATCATCAAACCAGTGACAATTCCATAGAGGAATACACAGAATAATTTTATGTTTCTTCTTCTTTCTGGGGTTTTATGTTCCAAAACCAGTTCTGATTATGAGGCATGCCGTAGTGGAGGGCTCCGGATTAATTTTGACCACCTGGGGTTCGTTAATGTGCACTACAATGCAAGCACATGGGCGTTTTTGCATTTCGCCTCCATCGAAATGAGTCTGCCGCGGCCGGGATTCAATCCCACGACCTCGTGCTCAGCAGCGCAATGCCTTCGCGACTGAGTTACCATGGTGGGTGGAATAATTTGATGTAGAGAAAAAAAGCTATTTGTGATTCGATCAATTAGACCTAGCTGGTTGGTGTGTTTAATTGGTGTATTTTGAAGTGTTCCCCAACTGGACTGATCTTCAGTCTAAGATTTACCTTCAAGATCTTTATGGATATGAACTAAACAGTCACAGTTAAGGTCTTTTAACAGAAAAACACAAGAGAGCCAAACACATTCAGCAATACATAATACAGTATCAAGTTTGACTCATCACAGTGCCACATACTGGTATTATTACATCCTACCTGCTCATTTGCACATCCATAATGTAGTGTTTGACAAATGGTTTTGAACTACATGCAGAACCTACTTTGATGTTGGGTATAAAACACATTGAGATCACAAGAATTTTACAAAATGGATTAGCCTTGGAAAATAGTATGCTCAACATCACTGACCCTTGATTAAACCATCAACACAATGTTAAATATCAACACCTCCCTGTCTTTTTTTGGCTATTTCTCCTTTTTATTTAATCTTGCATACCCTAGCACAAATCGGGATATGTTATGTACTGTCATGTGAAATTTTCACAGAAAATATAATGTTCATTTTGCATAAAAATTACATCAAGTGACATGTATTTTCAAAAACTTGGCTAACAGATACTGATGGGCTAGTTGGTTATCCATGACTTAATTCATAGCCTCCTCGATCAAGGAGGCTATGCTTAATTACAGTAGCACACTTGAAAAACACGGACACAGAACATGAAAACAGCTAAATGTTTTCTTGGTGTCTCTTCAGGGTGGTCAATCATGTGTTCATTTTTCAAGTGTATCTTTTGCATTTATTTAACTAAAAATTAGCAAATGCATTACTGATAATGTTCTCGCGGTCACGAAATCGGCCAATATAGCGTTGGTGAACAGCATTACGTTAATGTACTGTTTATTAGAAAGCTACTCAAATATTTGTAACACGTAATGCAAGGGTGAAAAAAAGGTGGCATCCGCTCTGGACCTGAACGGCTTTTTCCCGCCAGTCGACACACGTCCTGACCCTTCGAGGTGCCACCACTGGGTGCACGGATACCACCACTGGGTGTACTGTACGTTGGGTATCCAATATCGCACCCCCGCATTGCGGTTCCTTTTTTTTTTTTTCCTTTTATATCTAGGATTGAGGTGCTGAATGGCCAGTTGGAGGCATTGTGGACCGCTTTGCAGGCCAATGAAATGGCAATGAATTGCCATATATATATATATATATATATATTATATATATATATATATATATATATATATATATATATATGGCAATTCTGGTGAGGGAAAAAAAAAAAAAAATGCCTTACCTTATCGCCTTCCTGAACCTGAGTAATCACTTCTCCTGAGGTAGGGTTGACGGTGGGAAAGGTCTTACCCGAGGCGGAGTTATGCCACTCATTGTTAATAAATATCTGCAGTGGAAGCAAACAGCAGGTAAGGAACTGTAGCAGTAAAACAGAAATCGTGACGTCTAAATGGCACTGCCTGTGCACTCAACTGGCATGCCGTTGCTGCATTTCTAGAAAGATGTTCAATTTTACGCAAAGGTAAGACCGTGGGTCAGATTATCCTCGCTTCAGGAGTCGTTCAAGCCCCCTCCATACCCCCTCACCTGGGTGTAGGCGATGTCAGGATTCCGCACAGGCTCTGCGGCAACGGCAGCGGTGGATTGATGGAGCACGCCGCACCGCCTGACGAGCGACAAATTACGCGCCGCTGCTCGGATAAACATGACTGTCAACGCCTCGTAGTTCCGCACGGGTGATCAAGCAAGCGCCGGGAGCCGATTTCAACAACTGTGTCTGCCACTCGATGACAAGTAGCCAGCGGAGACAGCAACCCAGCAGGGGACGACAACCTGCACCCGGCTGGCTGCACCGCTGCACTCGACACTCGTACCCTCCCCACAGAATCCCTCCCTGAGTTCCTACTCTCGCCCCTCTCGCCACTTCGCTGTCGCCAACGCATTCAAGGAGATACAAGCGATAATCAAGCAAGTGCCTGCTAGCGCGACGTCTCCTCGGCCCATTCGCTACATGTCACAGAATCTATATAGACCGCCCAGTTTGTCTAGTAGTGCTAAAGATAACGGCGCAAAAGCAGATAAGTTTCACAGCTCGTTCACCGTCGCGCGCAGTCGCAAATATTTACGTGGAGGGAGCGCAGGCGTTCTATTTAAGCATTCGAGAGCGTACATGATTTCAAGAGGGGGAAATGGCACAAATTCGCCCAGTTTATAATTATAGAGTGTACTTTATATATTTAACGTTGCAAAATCGCAATGCGCATGCTGCGCATATTAAGATCGAAAGGTCGTTTTTACATGCCGACTAAGGCAGGGGGGGGGGGGGGGGGGGGGGGCTGCGGGGCTCGAGCCCCCTCCAGAGTTTTCGAGCCCCTAAAGTGTTAGTACCGGAGTTCTGCTACCCACATAATTTGAGGATTCTTTTGCATTGCCTGTACTTTTCAGTAGCGCACCCAGGATCTCTGCCAGGGGGGGGGGGGGTTGACAGTTTGCCCATACCATCTAAACAGCACTAATTTCAATATTCACGGGAAATTGTCAAAAAATGCGCGTTTTAGAGTGTGCGACTATTGCGCGTCTTACATCATAGTGCAGTACTCAAATGCGCAAAGAAAGAAAAGGGGTTAAACAATAGGGGGGGGGGGGGGGGGTTACACACCCCCGAACCCCGTCGGTGCGCCACTGGTACCTTTTCACTTTTGTTGTGGCTAAAAGCTTACGGCATCATTGTTGGCGCGGGACGTACACGGCTTTAATTCATACTTCGGTTTATTTCTGCAAGGTGCAAATCCTGACAATAGGATTAGGATAGGAATAAACTTTATTTGTCCAACGGTTATGGCTGTTGGTCCCAAGCTCACAAAACCAGAGAGGAACAACTGCTTTTCCTTACTTACCGATTC